>NC_040044.1:26049383-26287604 GCF_003713205.1 Coffea eugenioides | reverse complement strand
CAAAATTGGCATATGGACAGACAAGAGAACGAGTGTGATAAAGTACACCCTCGTCTCAAACAAATTAAACAAATTGCAGAGCAGAAATCAAGTTAAACAGCAATGGAGGGGAGTGGTACACTCACCGGCTCAACTTCAAAATTTTTTACTTCAGATTGGCCTTAATCGCCAAGAAACCCTAAAATAATCAAAATAAACCAATTGAAGGTTTCATATCCAAATCGAGCAAACGGAATGCACAAGTGAGGCTCGACTACACGTCGTATGCCTTGCCAAATAAATACTAATGCAAGGGTGCAAGAACATGATTTTCTTGGAAACAAAAAGATAACATGAAGACCTAGGGTCAACAACCCAAAAGCCCTTCATTTTCATCAAAAGGCAAATCCAACTTAAAGAACCAAACGGCCTAGAAAATCGGGCAGCACTTCCCCTAAATTTCTTACTTTTCCAGCCATTAAGGCTTCATTATTTCCTCAAATCAGCCCCAACATTTCACACCAAAGATCATCTCATTTCCCAAAAGCCGTACAGGGCTCAAAGTGGTACAAGTACAAAAGTTAGCTAGGAAACAACCAAAATGAAAGCAAGCCCTAAGAGAGACTCGACGACGAGTCATAAAACAATGCTGAACACAACCCCAATAGGGTCTCATATGCATAAATAAGCATAATAGCAAACCAGAAAATCAAAAAATATAACTCATTTGATCAATCAACAAAAACAGGTTTGGCCTCCGTATGCGGTAATGGCACAAAATGCGCTACGCTTATCGGATGAGGGCGTAAGGACCACCATCTCGAAGCCTAAAAGACAGGGCTTACATCAATTGTAGAAGGCCTCTCAGTCCAAATTCCTAGCACAACTAGTCAAATGTGCCAAATACTAAACCAGAATTACCAAAAACAGGTTTGCAAAACACACAAAACTGTAATTACTATAACTCATCTATACAAGTCCAAATGCGAAATCCAAAAGGCATATGATTAGCTAAGACATCAGTACATTTCATTCAGAAGACACCAACTTCAAAATCCAAACCAAATCCAGTCAAAATAGGCATTACTATCGCAGTTCCGCACATTCTGTTCAACCAGACAGCAACAGTAAAAACGGCATAAACTCACTCTACACTACTCCAAATGCCTGAAATTGCTGCGAGGCACTTCAAACTCATCAATTACCTAATTTATGATTTTGAGCAAAGTCCAATCGGCGTAGCTATACTAAAATTTCGGACAGTAATGTTCAACCAAGAACCTTTTTTCCTAGGAATATTCGTTCCAAATTCAAAAATTGATTGAATTTCCCTATCATATGCACCACAGGGGCTTAAAGGCCCCTTATTACCAAACCATCAAAAAAACAACCACACCATCAAGATCATATGAAACCAGAAAATTCATCATAAAATGGAAAACTTCACTAAATCAAGCCAAACCAAGAAATAAATCATATATTCCAACACTCAAGCCACTTCTAAGCATACTATAACCATCATTAGGTGTAGTAGAGGTTCAAGCATCACTTACCAAGTATCAAGAGATGTAGAGAGGTGTTGGCCACCTTAGAGCTTCAAACAAATTTCACTAATACCCTTACTATCACTAGAAGGAAAGATTGTATGGAGTAAAAACTAAGTTAAACACTTGATTTGGTGGATTTGGACAAGTTGGAAGCTTGAAATGTTGAAGAATTTTCTTCCTTCTTGCAAGTGAGAGGTTCGGCCACAATGAGAAGAAAAATGGTGAATTTTGTGATTTTTTTGAGATATATAATCCTTTGGCCAAAAAAGTCAAAAATGTGAATAGTATTTCTTAAAGTCCAACTAATGAGACGATGACACATGTCACCTTCTTAAATGCAATCCTATCTCTTCTTTTCTCTCTCACATCAATCATATCACACTCCCTCTTATCACTTAACACCGTTATAAATGTTTCACAGTATCGAAAATAACCAAAACTAACCTTATGGTTTTTAATTTTTCCGAACTTATCGCACTAGTGTTGTCCCCACGTCCAATTTATATGCTTAATTTTCTAAAAATTCTTCCATACTAGAAAAAATCATCTTACAACTTTTTTGGCATTTTTTCTACCAGAAAATATTTCTAAGCCCGAATCTCTTAAATTATTAAGCAATTAAAGGGTAATTAAACCCTAGGAAAATATTAGGGTTTTACTTTTTGTCTCACACTCCTCCCCCCACTTAAAAGAATTTTCGCCCTCGAAATTTTCTCTTCAAAATTTAATAACCAATGGTTCTCTTCTTCGTCTTCAGAGTTCAGAGAAACGAGATTCTTTCATTCCCAAGTCCCCAGACCCAATTAAACTTAAACTCCCGTCCGATCCCTCACGTCACTTACCATGCAAACTAGATATCCAATAGCCTCATGGACTCATTCCAGCCAAACAAAGCCTAGTCATGTTCCCAATATGCAAATCTCACATACTTAACACCGTTTCAACTCTGGAGTACTCAGGCACAAGAATCCGAAATAAGACAATTCACCTCTCGAGCTGGCCAGTCCCAAGAGTAAATCATCCATATTACAGATTCCTACCCGACATACATATCTATCTTCCTCGAATCCCATGATAAAGATCTTTACACTTATGGCATGTCTGGTTCATAACTTACGCTCAAACGAGCACTTAGACATATTGATGAAATCAGGACCATACACCACTTGGCCCAATCTCACTCCGCGCAGAGACCACGCGAAGAAGGCTCTGATACCAATTGTAACAGCCCCACTTTCCCCTAAGGCGAACCAAAGGGGTGAGCGGACTGCCTGCCCAGCTCTCGCCAGGACTCACGATGCAGACTAGAACTATCTATAGCGATCCGGAACTTACGAACGAGCGTAAACGAGTCAAAATGGTAAAATAACCCAAAATTTAAATAAAATGAAATCCGAAGTCGGCCATGAATAGTGACCGACCCGTCAGAACCCAACCGAAAGAGCACGCAAACATTCACATCTGAACTTTAGCGATTACAATCCAAAATGACATACAAAAGTTTTCAAAAGTTAATATATACACACGGTTTGCCAAATCAAAAGAGAAAACGCCCCAAAAGTACACTTAGGGTTTTAATACATGAGCTATACAAAAGATATGTTCAACTAGCTCAATTTGGCAGCCATTTGTCAAATCCAGACCAAAAGGGTTTATTTTCCTGTAAGGAAAACAAAAGGAACGGAAAGGGGTGAGCTTGCGCTCAATGAGGTACCAAACAGATAGCATTAAAATCATGGCATTTCGCATTTAACAAATCAGATACACATGTCAGATGTAAAGCAAAGAAACCAATGATTCAAATCAGAAGGATACGGGTGGCTCTCAGGAGCCAAATTTCCAGCGCAATACTTGATCCAATCCGGTTGACTCTCCGTCAACGTATATAGAACCAACGCGTCCGTAGACCCCTCTTATCACCGAATTCCGTCCACCAAACACCCCTTTACCGGGCCCGCTCACCTCAAACGAACAAAATCGGTAATACTCGAGTTATACCGGAAATCAAGGGCTCATACCCAAAATCCCCGAACAGACTTACCGTGGTTCGTTATCTAATCGTCCAGGGCCCTTGCCGGCCCGACTCGAATAACTTAGCCACTAGGATTGAGCTCATAGGTCATTAGAATCCGAACAGATTGCAGGACACAGATAACAGATTCAGATACAGATACAGAATACAGATTCAGATAGCAGATTCAGACGGGCAGATTCAGATAGGCACTCAAAATTGCAATATGGACAGACAAAAGAACGAGTTGCTGATAAAGTACACCCTCGTCCTCAAACAAATGTAAACAAATTTGCAGAGCAGAAATCAAGTTAAACAGCAAGGAGGGAGTGGTACACTCACCGGCTCAACTTCAAATTTTTTACTTCAGAATTGCCTTAATCGCCAAGAAACCCTAAAATAATCAAAATAAACCAATTGAAGGTTTCATATCCAAAATCGAGGGCAACGGAATGCACAAGTGGGGCTCGACTACACGTCGTATGCCTGCCAAATAAATACTAATGCAAGGGTGCAAGAACATGATTTTCTTTGGAAACCAAAAATATAACATGAAGGACCTAGGGTCAACAACCCCAAAAGCCCTTCATTTTCATCAAAAGGCAAATCCAACTTAAAGAACCAAAACGGCCTAGATCGGCAGCACTTCCCCCTAAATTTCTTACTTTTTCCAGCCATTTAAGGCTTCATTATTTCCTCAAATCAGCCCCAACATTTCAACACCAAAGGTCATCTCATTTCCCAAAAGCCGTACAGGCTCAGTGGTACAAGTACAAAAGTTAGTAGGAAACAACCAAAAATGAAAGCAAGCCCATAAGAGAGACTCGACGACGAGTCATAAAACAATGCTGAAACACAACCCCAAATGGTCTCATATTGCATAAATAAGCATAATAGCCAAACCAGAAAATCAGAAAATATACTCATTTGATCAATCAACAAAAAACAGGTTTGGCCTCCGTATGCGGTTAATGGCACAAAATGCGCTTACGGCTTATCGGATGAGGGCGTAAGACCCACCATCTCGAAGCTAAAAGACAGGGCTACACAATGTAGAAGGCCTCTCAGTCCCAAATCCTAGCACAACTTAGGTCAAATGTGCAATACTAAACCAGAATTACCAAAACAGCCGTTTTGCAAAACACACAAAACTGTTTAATTTACTATAATCATCTATACAAGTTCAAATGCCGAAATTCAAAGGCATATGATAGCTAAAGGACATCCAGGTACATTCATCAGAAGACACCAACTTTCAAAATCCAAACCAAATCCAGTCTTTCAAATAGGCATTACTATCGCAGTTCCGCACATTCTGTTCACCCAGAACAGAACAGTAAAACGGCATAACTCACTCTACACTACTCCAAATGCCTGAATTTTGAGGCACTTCAAACTCATCAATACCTACAATTTCATGTTTTGAGCAAAGGTCCAATCGGCTCCGTAGCTATGACCTAAAATTCCGGACAGAATGTTCAACCAAACCCTAATTTTCCAGAAATTCTTTCCAAATTTCAAATATTGCAATTTCCTATCATATGCACCTACTAGAGGCTAAAGCCCTTATTACCAACCATCAAAACAACCAACCACCATCAATCATATGAAAACCAGAAAATTTCATTCAATAAAATGTGAAAACTTTCACTAAATCAAGCCAAACCAAGCAAATAAATCATATATTCCAACACTCAGCCACTTCTAAAGCATACTATAACCATCTTAGTTGTAGTAGAGGTTCAAAGCACACTTACCAAGTATCAAGAGATGTAGAGAGGTGGTTGCCCACCTAGAGCTTCAAAAACTTCACTAATACCCTTATATCACTAGAAGAAAGATGTTGGAGTAAACTAGTTAAACACTTGATTTGGTGGATTTGGACAAGTTGGAAGCTTGAAATGTTGAAGAATTTTCTTCCTTCTTGCAAGTGAGAGGTTCGGCCACAATGAGAAGAAAAATGGTGAATTTTGTGATTTTTTTGAGATATATAATCCTTTGGCCAAAAAAGTCAAAAATGTGAATAGTATTTCTTAAAGTCCAACTAATGAGACGATGACACATGTCACCTTCTTAAATGCAATCCTATCTCTTCTTTTCTCTCTCACATCAATCATATCACACTCCCTACTTATCACTTAACACCCGATAAATTTTTCACAGTATCCGAAACTTAACCTTATTTGCCAAATTTTTCCGAACTTATCGCACTAGTGGGTCCCACGTCCAATATATATGCTTAATTTTCTAAAAATTCTTCCATACTAGAAAAATCATCTTACAACTATAATTAAGCATAAAATCTACCAGAAAATATTTCTAAGCCCGAAAATGCAAAAATATAAGCAATTAAAGGGTAATAAACCCTAGGAAAATATTAGGGTTTTACGGGTTCTCACACTCTCCCCCACTTAAAAGAATTTCGCCCTCGAAATTTTCTCTTCAAAATTTAAAGTAACCAATGGCCTGTACCTTCTTCGTCTTCAGAGTCAGAAGAAACGAGATTCTTCATTCCAGTCCCAGACCCAATTAAACTAACCCCGTCCGATCCCTCACGTCACTTACCATGCAAACTAGATATCCAATAACCTCATGGACTCATTCCAGCCAAACAAAGCCTAGTCATGTTCCCAATATGCAAATCTCACATACTTAACACCGTTTCAACTCTGG
The DNA here is from genome assembly GCF_003713205.1 of Coffea eugenioides. Lineage (NCBI taxonomy): Eukaryota > Viridiplantae > Streptophyta > Magnoliopsida > Gentianales > Rubiaceae > Coffea > Coffea eugenioides. Next base: position 26,281,394 of record NC_040044.1, on the reverse strand, counting down.
AGTACTCAGGCACAAGAATCCGAAATAAGACAATTCACCTCTCGAGCTGGCCAGTCCCAAGAGTAAATCATCCATATTACAGATTCCTACCCGACATACATATCTATCTTCCTCGAATCCCATGATAAAGATCTTTACACTTATGGCATGTCTGGTTCATAACTTACGCTCAAACGAGCACTTAGACATATTGATGAAATCAGGACCATACACCACTTGGCCCAAGCTCACTCCGCGCAGAGACCACGCGAAGAAGGCTCTGATACCAATTGTAACAGCCCCACTTTCCCCTAAGGCGAACCAAAGGGGTGAGCGGACTGCCTGCCCAGCTCTCGCCAGGACTCACGATGCAGACTAGAACTATCTATAGCGATCCGGAACTTACGAACGAGCGTAAACGAGTCAAAATGGTAAAATAACCCAAAATTTAAAAAAATGAAATCCGAAGTCAGCCATGAATAGTGACCGACCCGTCAGAACCCAACCGAAATAGCCAACAAACATTCACATCTGAACTTTAGCGTTTACAAATCAAAATGACATACAAAAGTTTCAAAAGTTAATATATACACACGGTTTGCCAAATCAAAAGAGAAAACGCCCCAAAAGTACACTTAGGGTTTTAATACATGAGCTATACAAAAGATATGTTCAACTAGCTCAATTTGGCAGCCATTTGTCAAATCCAGACCAAAAGGGTTTATTTTCCTGTAAGGAAAACAAAAGGAACGGAAAGGGGTGAGCTTGCGCTCAATGAGGTACCAAACAGATAGCATTAAAATCATGGCATTTCGCATTTAACAAATCAGATACACATGTCAGATGTAAAGCAAAGAAACCAATGATTCAAATCAGAAGGATACGGGTGGCTCTCAGGAGCCAAATTTCCAGCGCAATACTTGATCCAATCCGGTTGACTCTCCGTCAACGTATATAGAACCAACGCGTCCGTAGACCCCTCTTATCACCGAATTCCGTCCACCAAACACCCCTTTACCGGGCCCGCTCACCTCAAACGAACAAAATGGTAATACTCGAGTATACCGGAATCAAGGGTCTCAATACCCAAAATCCCCGAACAGACTACCGTGGTTCGTTATCTAATCGTCCAGGCCCTTGCCGGCCCGACTCGAATAACTTAGCCACAGGATTGAGCTCATAGGTCATAGAAATCCGAACAGATGCAGATACAGATAACAGATTCAGATACAGATACAGAATAGCAGATTCAGATAGCAGATTCAGACGGCAGATTCAGATAGGCACTCAAAATTGGCATATGGACAGACAAGAGAACGAGTGTGATAAAGTACACCCTCGTCTCAAACAAATTAAACAAATTGCAGAGCAGAAATCAAGTTAAACAGCAATGGAGGGGAGTGGTACACTCACCGGCTCAACTTCAAAATTTTTTACTTCAGATTGGCCTTAATCGCCAAGAAACCCTAAAATAATCAAAATAAACCAATTGAAGGTTTCATATCCAAATCGAGCAAACGGAATGCACAAGTGAGGCTCGACTACACGTCGTATGCCTTGCCAAATAAATACTAATGCAAGGGTGCAAGAACATGATTTTCTTGGAAACAAAAAGATAACATGAAGACCTAGGGTCAACAACCCAAAAGCCCTTCATTTTCATCAAAAGGCAAATCCAACTTAAAGAACCAAACGGCCTAGAAAATCGGGCAGCACTTCCCCTAAATTTCTTACTTTTCCAGCCATTAAGGCTTCATTATTTCCTCAAATCAGCCCCAACATTTCACACCAAAGATCATCTCATTTCCCAAAAGCCGTACAGGGCTCAAAGTGGTACAAGTACAAAAGTTAGCTAGGAAACAACCAAAATGAAAGCAAGCCCTAAGAGAGACTCGACGACGAGTCATAAAACAATGCTGAACACAACCCCAATAGGGTCTCATATGCATAAATAAGCATAATAGCAAACCAGAAAATCAGAAAATATAACTCATTTGATCAATCAACAAAAACAGGTTTGGCCTCCGTATGCGGTAATGGCACAAAATGCGCTACGCTTATCGGATGAGGGCGTAAGACCACCATCTCGAAGCTAAAAGACAGGGCTACATCAATGTAGAAGGCCTCTCAGTCCAAATCCTAGCACAACTAGGTCAAATGTGCCAAATACTAAACCAGAATTACCAAAACAGGTTTGCAAAACACACAAAACTGTAATTACTATAACTCAGTCTATACAAGTCCAAATGCCGAAATTCCAAAGGCATATGATAGCTAAGACATCCAGTAACATTTCATCAGAAGACACCAACTTCAAAATCCAAACCAAATCCAGTCAAAATAGGCAATTACTATCGCAGTTCCGCACATTCTGTTCACCCAGAACAGCAACAGTAAAAACGGCATAACTCACTCTACACTACTCCAAATGCCTGAAATTTTGCAGGCACTTCAAACTCATCAATACCTACAACTTTCATGTTTTGAGCAAAGTCCAATTCGGCCGCTAGCTATGACCTAAAATTTCGGACAGAATGTTCAACCAAGAACCCTAATTTTCCAGAAATTCTTCCAAATTCAAAATTGATTGCAATTTCCTATCATATGCACCTACTAGAGCTAAAGCCCCTTATTACCAACCATCAAAAACAACCACACCATCAAGATCATATGAAACCAGAAAATTCATCATAAAATGGAAAACTTCACTAAATCAAGCCAAACCAAGAAATAAATCATATATTCCAACACTCAAGCCACTTCTAAGCATACTATAACCATCATTAGGTGTAGTAGAGGTTCAAGCATCACTTACCAAGTATCAAGAGATGTAGAGAGGTGTTGGCCACCTTAGAGCTTCAAACAAACTTCACTAATACCCTTACTATCACTAGAAGGAAAGATTGTATGGAGTAAAAACTAAGTTAAACACTTGATTTGGTGGATTTGGACAAGTTGGAAGCTTGAAATGTTGAAGAATTTTCTTCCTTCTTGCAAGTGAGAGGTTCGGCCACAATGAGAAGAAAAATGGTGAATTTTGTGATTTTTTTGAGATATATAAACCTTTGGTCAAAAAAGTCAAAAATGTGAATAGTATTTCTTAAAGTCCAACTAATGAGACGATGACACATGTCACCTTCTTAAATGCAATCCTATCTCTTCTTTTCTCTCTCACATCAATCATATCACACTCCCTACTTATCACTTAACACCCGATAAATTTTTCACAGTATCCGAAACTTAACCTTATTGGCCAAATTTTTCCGAACTTATCGCACTAGTGGGTCCCACGTCCAATATATATGCTTAATTTTCTAAAAATTCTTCCATACTAGAAAAATCATCTTACAACTATAATTAAGCATAAAATCTACCAGAAAATATTTCTAAGCCCGAAAATGCAAAAATATAAGCAATTAAAGGGTAATAAACCCTAGGAAAATATTAGGGTTTTACGGGTTCTCACACTCTCCCCCACTTAAAAGAATTTCGCCCTCGAAATTTTCTCTTCAAAATTTAAAGTAACCAATGGCCTGTACCTTCTTCGTCTTCAGAGTCAGAAGAAACGAGATTCTTCATTCCAGTCCCAGACCCAATTAAACTAACCCCGTCCGATCCCTCACGTCACTTACCATGCAAACTAGATATCCAATAACCTCATGGACTCATTCCAGCCAAACAAAGCCTAGTCATGTTCCCAATATGCAAATCTCACATACTTAACACCGTTTCAACTCTGGAGTACTCAGGCACAAGAATCCGAAATAAGACAATTCACCTCTCGAGCTGGCCAGTCCCAAGAGTAAATCATCCATATTACAGATTCCTACCCGACATACATATCTATCTTCCTCGAATCCCATGATAAAGATCTTTACACTTATGGCATGTCTGGTTCATAACTTACGCTCAAACGAGCACTTAGACATATTGATGAAATCAGGACCATACACCACTTGGCCCAATCTCACTCCGCGCAGAGACCACGCGAAGAAGGCTCTGATACCAATTGTAACAGCCCCACTTTCCCCTAAGGCGAACCAAAGGGGTGAGCGGACTGCCTGCCCAGCTCTCGCCAGGACTCACGATGCAGACTAGAACTATCTATAGCGATCCGGAACTTACGAACGAGCGTAAACGAGTCAAAATGGTAAAATAACCCAAAATTTAAAAAAAATGAAATCCGAAGTCAGCCATGAATAGTGACCGACCCGTCAGAACCCAACCGAAATAGCCAACAAACATTCACATCTGAACTTTAGCGTTTACAAATCAAAATGACATACAAAAGTTTTCAAAAGTTAATATATACACACGGTTTGCCAAATCAAAAGAGAAAACGCCCCAAAAGTACACTTAGGGTTTTAATACATGAGCTATACAAAAGATATGTTCAACTAGCTCAATTTGGCAGCCATTTGTCAAATCCAGACCAAAAGGGTTTATTTTCCTGTAAGGAAAACAAAAGGAACGGAAAGGGGTGAGCTTGCGCTCAATGAGGTACCAAACAGATAGCATTAAAATCATGCATTTCGCATTTAACAAATCAGATACACATGTCAGATGTAAAGCAAAGAAACCAATGATTCAAATCAGAAGATACGGGTGGCTCTCAGGAGCCAAATTTCCAGCGCAATACTTGATCCAATCCGGTTGACTCTCCGTCAACGTATATAGAACCAACGCGTCCGTAGACCCCTCTTATCACCGAATTCCGTCCACCAAACACCCCTTTACCGGGCCCGCTCACCTCAAACGAACAAAATGGTAAATACTCGAGTATACCGGAATCAAGGGTCTCAATACCCAAAATCCCCGAACAGTCACTACCGTGTGTTCGTTATCTAATCGTCCAGGCCCTTTGCCGGCCCGACTCGAATAACTTAGCCACAGGATTGAGCTCATATGTCATAGAATCCGAACAGATGCAGACACAGATAACAGATTCAGATACAGATACAGAATAGCAGATTCAGATAGCAGATTCAGACGGCAGATTCAGATAGGCACTCAAAATTGGCATATGGACAGACAAAAGAACGAGTGTGATAAAGTACACCCTCGTCTCAAACAAATTAAACAAATTGCAGAGCAGAAATCAAGTTAAACAGCAATGGAGGGGAGTGGTACACTCACCGGCTCAACTTCAAAATTTTTTACTTCAGATTGGCCTTAATCGCCAAGAAACCCTAAAATAATCAAAATAAACCAATTGAAGGTTTCATATCCAAATCGAGCAAACGGAATGCACAAGTGCGGCTCGGACTTACACGTCGTACGCCTTGCCAAATAAATACTAGTGCAAGAATGCAAAAACACGATTCCCTTGGAAACGAAAAGGTAGCATGAAGACCTAGGCGCAAACAACCCAAAAGCCCTTTCATTTTTACCAAAAGGCAAATCCAACTTAAAAGAACCAAACGGCCTAGAAAATCGGGCAGCACTTCCCCTAAATTTCTTACTTTTCCAGCCATTAAGGCTTCATTATTTCCTCAAATCAGTCCCAACATTTCACACCAAAGGTCATCTCATTTCCCAAAAGCCGTACAGGGCTCAAAGTGGTACAAGTACAAAAGTTAGTTAGGAAACAACCAAAATGAAAGCAAGCCCTAAGAGAGACTCGACGACGAGTCATAAAACAATGCTGAACACAACCCCAATAGGGTCTCATATGCATAAATAAAGCATAATATGCAATCCAGAAAATCAGAAAATATAACTCATTTTGATCAATCAACAAAAACAGTGTGGCCTCCCGTTATGCGGTAATGGCACAAAATGCGCTACGCTTATCGGATGAGGGCGTAAGACCCACCATCTCGAAGCTAAAAGACAGGGCTACACAATAGTAGAAGGCCTCTCAGTCCAAACCTAGCACAACTAGGTCAAATGGTGCCAAATACTAAACCAGAATTACCAAAACAGGTTTCGCAAAACACACAAAACTGTTAATTACTATAACTCAGTCTATTACAAGTCCAAATGCCGAAATTCCAAAGGCATATGATAGCTAAGACATCCAGTAACATTTCATCAGAAGACACCAACTTCAAAATCCAAACCAAATCCAGTCAAAATAGGCAATTACTATCGCAGTTCCGCACATTCTGTTCACCCAGAACAGCAACAGTAAAAACGGCATAACTCACTCTACACTACTCCAAATGCCTGAAATTTTGCAGGCACTTCAAACTCATCAATACCTACAACTTTCATGTTTTGAGCAAAGTCCAATTCGGCCGCTAGCTATGACCTAAAATTTCGGACAGAATGTTCAACCAAGAACCCTAATTTTCCAGAAATTCTTCCAAATTCAAAATTGATTGCAATTTCCTATCATATGCACCTACTAGAGCTAAAGCCCCTTATTACCAACCATCAAAAACAACCACACCATCAAGATCATATGAAACCAGAAAATTAATCATAAAATGGAAAACTTCACTAAATCAAGCCAAACCAAGAAATAAATCATATATTCCAACACTCAAGCCACTTCTAAGCATACTATAACCATCATTAGGTGTAGTAGAGGTTCAAGCATCACTTACCAAGTATCAAGAGATGTAGAGAGGTGTTGGCCACCTTAGAGCTTCAAACAAACTTCACTAATACCCTTACTATCACTAGAAGGAAAGATTGTATGGAGTAAAAACTAAGTTAAACACTTGATTTGGTGGATTTGGACAAGTTGGAAGCTTGAAATGTTGAAGAATTTTCTTCCTTCTTGCAAGTGAGAGGTTCGGCCACAATGAGAAGAAAAATGGTGAATTTTGTGATTTTTTTGAGATATATAATCCTTTGGCCAAAAAAGTCAAAAATGTGAATAGTATTTCTTAAAGTCCAACTAATGAGACGATGACACATGTCACCTTCTTAAATGCAATCCTATCTCTTCTTTTCTCTCTCACATCAATCATATCACACTCCCTACTTATCACTTAACACCCGATAAATTTTTCACAGTATCCGAAACTTAACCTTATTTGCCAAATTTTTCCGAACTTATCGCACTAGTGGGTCCCACGTCCAATATATATGCTTAATTTTCTAAAAATTCTTCCATACTAGAAAAATCATCTTACAACTATAATTAAGCATAAAATCTACCAGAAAATATTTCTAAGCCCGAAAATGCAAAAATATAAGCAATTAAAGGGTAATAAACCCTAGGAAAATATTAGGGTTTTACGGGTTCTCACACTCTCCCCCACTTAAAAGAATTTCGCCCTCGAAATTTTCTCTTCAAAATTTAAAGTAACCAATGGCCTGTACCTTCTTCGTCTTCAGAGTCAGAAGAAACGAGATTCTTCATTCCAGTCCCAGACCCAATTAAACTAACCCCGTCCGATCCCTCACGTCACTTACCATGCAAACTAGATATCCAATAACCTCATGGACTCATTCCAGCCAAACAAAGCCTAGTCATGTTCCCAATATGCAAATCTCACATACTTAACACCGTTTCAACTCTGGAGTACTCAGGCACAAGAATCCGAAATAAGACAATTCACCTCTCGAGCTGGCCAGTCCCAAGAGTAAATCATCCATATTACAGATTCCTACCCGACATACATATCTATCTTCCTCGAATCCCATGATAAAGATCTTTACACTTATGGCATGTCTGGTTCATAACTTACGCTCAAACGAGCACTTAGACATATTGATGAAATCAGGACCATACACCACTTGGCCCAATCTCACTCCGCGCAGAGACCACGCGAAGAAGGCTCTGATACCAATTGTAACAGCCCCACTTTCCCCTAAGGCGAACCAAAGGGGTGAGCGGACTGCCTGCCCAGCTCTCGCCAGGACTCACGATGCAGACTAGAACTATCTATAGCGATCCGGAACTTACGAACGAGCGTAAACGAGTCAAAATGGTAAAATAACCCAAAATTTAAAAAAATGAAATCCGAAGTCAGCCATGAATAGTGACCGACCCGTCAGAACCCAACCGAAATAGCCAACAAACATTCACATCTGAACTTTAGCGTTTACAAATCAAAATGACATACAAAAGTTTTCAAAAGTTAATATATACACACGGTTTGCCAAATCAAAAGAGAAAACGCCCCAAAAGTACACTTAGGGTTTTAATACATGAGCTATACAAAAGATATGTTCAACTAGCTCAATTTGGCAGCCATTTGTCAAATCCAGACCAAAAGGGTTTATTTTCCTGTAAGGAAAACAAAAGGAACGGAAAGGGGTGAGCTTGCGCTCAATGAGGTACCAAACAGATAGCATTAAAATCATGGCATTTCGCATTTAACAAATCAGATACACATGTCAGATGTAAAGCAAAGAAACCAATGATTCAAATCAGAAGGATACGGGTGGCTCTCAGGAGCCAAATTTCCAGCGCAATACTTGATCCAATCCGGTTGACTCTCCGTCAACGTATATAGAACCAACGCGTCCGTAGACCCCTCTTATCACCGAATTCCGTCCACCAAACACCCCTTTACCGGGCCCGCTCACCTCAAACGAACAAAATGGTAATACTCGAGTATACCGGAATCAAGGGTCTCAATACCCAAAATCCCCGAACAGACTACCGTGGTTCGTTATCTAATCGTCCAGGCCCTTGCCGGCCCGACTCGAATAACTTAGCCACAGGATTGAGCTCATAGGTCATAGAAATCCGAACAGATGCAGACACAGATAACAGATTCAGATACAGATACAGAATAGCAGATTCAGATAGCAGATTCAGACGGCAGATTCAGATAGGCACTCAAAATTGGCATATGGACAGACAAGAGAACGAGTGTGATAAAGTACACCCTCGTCTCAAACAAATTAAACAAATTGCAGAGCAGAAATCAAGTTAAACAGCAATGGAGGGGAGTGGTACACTCACCGGCTCAACTTCAAAATTTTTTACTTCAGATTGGCCTTAATCGCCAAGAAACCCTAAAATAATCAAAATAAACCAATTGAAGGTTTCATATCCAAATCGAGCAAACGGAATGCACAAGTGAGGCTCGACTACACGTCGTATGCCTTGCCAAATAAATACTAATGCAAGGGTGCAAGAACATGATTTTCTTGGAAACAAAAAGATAACATGAAGACCTAGGGTCAACAACCCAAAAGCCCTTCATTTTCATCAAAAGGCAAATCCAACTTAAAGAACCAAACGGCCTAGAAAATCGGGCAGCACTTCCCCTAAATTTCTTACTTTTCCAGCCATTAAGGCTTCATTATTTCCTCAAATCAGCCCCAACATTTCACACCAAAGGTCATCTCATTTCCCAAAAGCCGTACAGGGCTCAAAGTGGTACAAGTACAAAAGTTAGCTAGGAAACAACCAAAATGAAAGCAAGCCCTAAGAGAGACTCGACGACGAGTCATAAAACAATGCTGAACACAACCCCAATAGGGTCTCATATGCATAAATAAGCATAATAGCAAACCAGAAAATCAGAAAATATAACTCATTTGATCAATCAACAAAAACAGGTTTGGCCTCCGTATGCGGTAATGGCACAAAATACGCTACGCTTATCGGATGAGGGCGTAAGACCCACCATCTCGAAGCTAAAAGACAGGGCTACATCAATGTAGAAGGCCTCTCAGTCCAAATCCTAGCACAACTAGGTCAAATGTGCCAAATACTAAACCAGAATTACCAAAACAGGTTTGCAAAACACACAAAACTGTAATTACTATAACTCAGTCTATACAAGTCCAAATGCCGAAATTCCAAAGGCATATGATAGCTAAGACATCCAGTAACATTTCATCAGAAGACACCAACTTCAAAATCCAAACCAAATCCAGTCAAAATAGGCAATTACTATCGCAGTTCCGCACATTCTGTTCACCCAGAACAGCAACAGTAAAAACGGCATAACTCACTCTACACTACTCCAAATGCCTGAAATTTTGCAGGCACTTCAAACTCATCAATACCTACAACTTTCATGTTTTGAGCAAAGTCCAATTCGGCCGCTAGCTATGACCTAAAATTTCGGACAGAATGTTCAACCAAGAACCCTAATTTTCCAGAAATTCTTCCAAATTCAAAATTGATTGCAATTTCCTATCATATGCACCTACTAGAGCTAAAGCCCCTTATTACCAACCATCAAAAACAACCATACCATCAAAATCATATGAAACCAGAAAATTCATCATAAAATGGAAAACTTCACTAAATCAAGCCAAACCAAGAAATAAATCATATATTCCAACACTCAAGCCACTTCTAAGCATACTATAACCATCATTAGGTGTAGTAGAGGTTCAAGCATCACTTACCAAGTATCAAGAGATGTAGAGAGGTGTTGGCCACCTTAGAGCTTCAAACAAACTTCACTAATACCCTTACTATCACTAGAAGGAAAGATTGTATGGAGTAAAAACTAAGTTAAACACTTGATTTGGTGGATTTGGACAAGTTGGAAGCTTGAAATGTTGAAGAATTTTCTTCCTTCTTGCAAGTGAGAGGTTCGGCCACAATGAGAAGAAAAATGGTGAATTTTGTGATTTTTTTGAGATATATAATCCTTTGGTCAAAAAAGTCAAAAATGTGAATAGTATTTCTTAAAGTCCAACTAATGAGACGATGACACATGTCACCTTCTTAAATGCAATCCTATCTCTTCTTTTCTCTCTCACATCAATCATATCACACTCCCTACTTATCACTTAACACCCGATAAATTTTTCACAGTATCCGAAACTTAACCTTATTGGCCGAATTTTTCCGAACTTATCGCACTAGTGGGTCCCACGTCCAATATATATGCTTAATTTTCTAAAAATTCTCCCATACTAGAAAAATCATCTTACAACTATAATTAAGCATAAAATCTACCAGAAAATATTTCTAAGCCCGAAAATGCAAAAATATAAGCAATTAAAGGGTAATAAACCCTAGGAAAATATTAGGGTTTTACGGGTTCTCACACTTCTTCTCCCTGCACCTTGAATTTTAGTTTCAACTCATAAGAGATTAGAGAGTTGATAAGAGATTCAATAGATAGGGTATTTAGATCTTTAGCTTCCTCTATGGCAGTCACCTTGCTCTCCCAATCCTTTGATAAGGCATTCAAAATTTTTTTGTTTTTCTCACCTAGAGAATAGTTTTTCTCAAGCACTTCTAGATCCTTGATAAGATCATTGAATTTGCAGTACATCTTGTCAATGTTTTCATAAGGTTCCATCATAAAGGATTCATACTTTGTGACCAGGATGGACTTCTTTTGCTCTCTCACATTCTCGCTTCCTTCATGGATTTCTCTAAGTTTATCCCAAATTTCTTTCGCAGATCTGCAGCCTTTGACTCTAATGGACTCATTTGAATCTAGAGCACTATATAATACATTCATAGCCTTGGCATTTACAGTAAGATGAGTTCTATTTTCAGCAGTCAACTCACTTCTTGTTTTCGGTCTCAGCCTATGGGTATCATCATCAATAATAGAGGCATCATATGGACCCTCATTAACAATAAACCATAACTCAATATCGATAGATTGTAAGAAAATGATCATTCTCTCCTTCCAACTCACATAGTTTGACCCATTAAACATAGGAGGTCTGGTGATAGATTGTCCCTCAAAGAACATGGTATTGTTGGTTGTCATTTTTACTCCCAAGTCGATTGACCTTAATCTCTAGGAGACCAAGCTCTGATACCAATTGTAAGGATCGAAAACAACCTAAGAGGGGGGTGAATTAGGTAATTTAAAAACTAGCCTAGATATGAGTCACCTTTTTAAACTTGCTTTCTTTTTCTAAAGGACCTCACAGAGAAACGATTGATGGACTAGCACAAGTAATTTGTGAGTAGAAAAAGTAAGCAATATATATAGCAAGACAATAAATAAAGGGATGGAATGGCAAACCAAGTTTCAAACTTGACTAAGTTTGAATATCACTTTATATACCAAACTTCTTCAAGTTGATCAACTTTCAACCAAACTCTTGTGTACAAAGGAAGGATCACTTCCTCCTTGCCTCAAGTCTCACTCGATCAAGTAAGGAAGTTTTACAATCACTCGGATAACCCTCACAAACCTACACTATTGAAGAAATTGAATCACACTTGAAAAGTTAAAAGAAGATTACACAACTAAGAGTATAAATTTTCATTTTGGAGTGTTCTTACACTTGAATCACTCAAGATCTGATGTAGACTTAATGTGTAAAAGTTATTTTGAAGAGTTGACTAATCTCAATTTATAGGAGACCAAAAAATTCTTCAAAAAATATTGTCAACGGATAGAAGGCAGTTGGAGAGTCAACTAGCCGTTGGTAGTGTCGGACGTCCGGTACTCTGATTTTCTGTGTCCGAACAAAGACAGTGAGTTCAAGACAATTTCTTGAGATTCTTAGGACGTCCGGTCCTTCCACAGTATACGTCCGAAAGTAAACTTGCAAATCCTTCTTCATTTCTTTCAGATGTCCGATGCTCTAGTGTTTTGCGTCTGAAGTACCGCAACGTTTGTCGGATGTCCGGTACTGAGGTATTGTGTGTCCGATCGAGGTCAGTGATCATAGAAGATTTGGCTTATTATCTTCGGACGTCCGAGTGTGAGTTCTTCATGCGTCCGAAGTTACTTAATGGTTGTCGGCCGTCCGATATGGTCCTTTTGTGCGTCCGATAGCTATTTCAGCAATTTGCCAAACTTGATCCTGTTTTGGCTTCAAGTCTTTGACCTTGTTTTTGTTCCAAATCTTGAAACAATCTCTTCAAAGAATATTAGTGACATCCAATTGTTTTTGTAATCATCAAAAGTTATGAACTGAGATATACATGTTACACTTCATGTTCACTTTAAATCACTTCAAATAATCAAGAATCATCTAAATATCTTCTCGCTTAACTCCATTTGGTGTTTGAATCATTAAATCCTATAAAAACATAAAGTTTAAACCACTTAAATCCATAGAAATGCAATTTTTCATACTTAGACCATAAAAAGTAAAATTCACTATAAACTTAACTATTTAGCTTTACAAAGAACTATAACACACAAAAAACTAAGCAATAAAACACATTTAAAACATGCAAAATACACACTTATCAAGAGACCATGCATTTTATAAATTAAATTTTTTATGTTAGTCATTTTTTTGTTTATCTATGTCAAGCTCTCCAACCGGTACTAGACTTGGGTGAATATAACAAAAAAAGGATAAGAACAAGCTCTTAATTTCTTCATTTCTTTGTTCTCTTTACTTTCTTTTGTGCATTGTTATCTATTTTCCTTGTACCTTTTCTCTTCCTCCATTGTCTACAAACTTTCCATTATCATTCCTCTATTTCCTCCAAGTTATCTACATTCACCCTCATGACTTTCTTGTATGGCATATTTCTTTCCATTTTTTCTTTCTTTTGTTTTTGGAACTTCTTCATGGTGCATTTTTCTAACTTCCCATTTCGTCAGTTTGTTGATTTGTTTTATTTTCTTTTAACTCTCATGTTTCCATGCTCACTTTACCCCTAGATGTTCTCATGCACACACTTATTTGTTGCAACTCAAGGGAATATTCCTTTCAATTATTTTCTTCACTACATTGAGGACAATATTAAATTTAACTATGACGAGATGTTTGGTGATGGTATTGTATTGTATTTCTTGCATTGGTGTCTTCTTTTGTTTGTTTAGTTCATATATGATGAAAGTTGTTGTGTTTAGATAAAATTGATAATCATGTTTGGTGTTTGATAGCATGGTGTGATGATACATTTGCAATCTTTAGTTAATTGATGGAATTAATGAATCTAGTGTGGAATTAGCCTTGTCATAGACAATAGTCTTGTGAGGTTTTAGGTTTAAAGATTGAACTTTTATTGTCAATCTAGTTTTCTTTCTTGTGTGTATTCGTTCCTAGATTTGTTCCCTAGAACTTGCTTAGTGTTTTCTTAGATTTAGCTTGGAATGTATATGCATGAATGTGGACCATCTTTGTCTATTCAATTTGACTTGAGCAAATAATCAATTGACCCCTTGCATTAAACTTCTTGAGAGCCCATTGAGCTAAATAACCCTTTTTTTTTATTTGCCCCATTGTTTATGATGTGAAACCCCGATCTAGACAACCAAAACACCATGGCTTAGGCAGCGGAAATTTGACCCAACTAATCCCTAGAAGTCACGAACAATTTTGATATTATCTCAACCCGTAACTACTCGAATTAACGAACCAAATTGGAGGTAGTAGAACGCCACAATCAAGGAGATACTCGATTGATAAGTTCGGGTGAATAACTTGAGAAGATTCTCAAGTATTCAAAGGCAACTCTCTTGCCAAAGAGAAAGTGAAAACTCACTAATTGTATTTAATAGTCAAAAACTGATCCCAAACAAAGAGGAAGTGGGGCTATTTATAGCCCTTACAAGCATTAACCCTAATCCAAAAGTTGACCAAACTACCCTACATATTTAAGAAAGATTTTGGGCCTTACTTACTAACAAATGGGTCGTAATTAAACTATCTTAATTACCTAGACTTTTTAAAACGAGAAATAACCAAAATCAACGAGGAAAATCAAATAATCCTACTAAACTCAAGCATTCGTGCAATCAACTAGTCTTCACTTGAATCTTCCAATTCTCCATGTGCTTGAATGGGCCTTGGTCTTTATATTCTCATCATTCCCCTCCTCTTAAAAGCAATTTGCCCACAAATTGAAGCACGAATGGTGACAAGACGAGTTACATGCCTTCGACTCAATCTTGTTATGATGGCTACAGATGGCATCCAATGCAAAACCCATGTGCTAAGTTGGAAAATAACCCTTGTCGAACCTTGAATCTCACAAACCATCTTCAATGTATGCTCAACTTTATTGTTTGTGGTCATGAGGTAAGGGTCCTCAAAGTGGTATGAAGTATATTCCGTGAAATCGAGAACTCCGGCTCGAACACACTTGCAAGGCACCAAGGCGGATTTGGTGATGTTGGAGCTTCATGTGGACTAAGAGCAAGACGAAAATCATAATGGTCATTGAGGTACTTGTTCTTTAAACTAACCCTTGGTACACAACCATCCCTAAAATATGGAGTGTTCCCTTCAAGATGAGCTCGAATCAACTCCCCTTTGGTGTGGACTGATTTGAGTTGACATTGTTCCATGAATGGATACCAAGGGGGTTTAACTCTTGGAGTACCAACTCCATGGAGGCTTGCAACGTCTACAATTGATTTTGGAATGGAACACGCCAAGATCAGCTCAACTTGCCTTTGCTTGATCTGTATAAAAGAAGAAACACTAAACAAAGCAAAGGTAAGTTTGTTAAGAAAATAATAGGCCTTCACCGGATTGCTCAAGATCAGCCCACTTTCTCTTCTTTCTTCCTTTTTACCACCCATCTCATTAGATTTTTCCATCTCTTTTTCTAGTTCAACAGCTGACCCTTTTATCTCATTACTTTTAACTTCCTCGGGGTTTACCTCTGCAGGCACAATTCCCTCATCTAGCTTTTTCTCCATTCTATAACGCTCATGCTCATTTTTCATGCATGCTAGATCAATACAAAGTTGGTCATAAGTAAGTGATACAAGTGCAAGACGACGACTATTAAATAAGAAGGAATACTTATTAGTATGTCCGTCAATTTTAACTTCTCGCCTCGACATCCATGCTTTGCCCAACAACACATGTGTCACTTGAATTGGGACTACATCACACAACACCTCATCCACATATTTGCCGATTTGAATAGGTACAAGTGTGTGCTTAGCAACCCAAACATCCCCATGAGTGCTCGTCAACTTGTACGGTTGAAGATGATCAATGGTTGGAAGATTTAATTTCTCAACCATGATAGCGCTTGCAAGATTGACTTCACAACTACCATCAATGGCCAAGCTACAAATTTTATCTTTGACACCGCAACGAGTATAAAACCAACCAAGCAACTGAGATTTGACGAGGTCCAATTGCTCATCTACACCACATAATGCCACTTCTTTGACTCCCTTAAGATCAGGAAGACAATGTTGTGGGCTAGCTTTTATGCGTCTTATACTCGCCATGACGTATGAGGGAACCTGCAAAAGTTAGCAACGAAACCGAAGATATTGTCTTTCACTCTCCCTTACGTGTATCCACTCGCACTCGTGTATATGGATGTCACTCTAATGGACTTACCAAATACCTTTACCTGTTGGGTTAGGTAGTTGAGAAATGCTGCTCAAGTCCAACAACCGTTACCAACTTTTCCACAAGTGTAATCACAAGAATGTAGGAGAAAATGTAGGAAAGTGTTCCTAAAATCTAGGAAGAGAATATAGGAGAGTTTCCTAAAGTGGATGAGAGAATATAGGAAAGGTCCTAAAAGTGGATGAGAGAATTTTAGAAGAGTTTCCTAAAAAATGGATGAGAGAATTTAGGAAAGTTTCCAAAAAAATGGATGAGAGAGTTTAGGAAAATTTCCTAAAAATGGATGAGAGAATATAGGAAAGTTTCCAAAAAAATGGATGAGAGAGTTTAGGAAAGTTTCCTAAAAAGGTAGGAGAGAGAGTGTCCAAGTGAGTACAAAGAGTTATCCAAGTGCTTTACTTAGTTTCCTAATTGATTTTGGAAACAAGTTAGTTTTTGGAAACCTTTTGAAAATCCTCTTCCTCTTGAACAACTTTTGGTAACCTTCTTGAAACAACTTTTGGTAACCTTCTTGAAACAACTTTTGGTAACCTTCTTGAAACAACCTTTGGTAATCTTCTTGAAACAACTTTTGGTAACTTCCAAATTCTACTCCAAGAAAGATTGCACAAATCAGATTTGGTTCTCTATTCAAAACAATTCGGTTGCCCCTTTCTTTCCTTTCCTTTTTTTTTCTCTTGCCAACCAATTCCTCTTTTCTTTCTTCATTTTTTTTTGACTACAACTATCAACCACGACACAGAACAAGGAAGTCCATAAATAATAACAACCAAGAACTCCAAGATCTTTCAAGAACGTTCAAGGAAGTTGTCAGGAACTTCAGAAATTTCAAGATTGTGGTCAAGAATTCAAGAAGCTCAAGATTATTGTAAGTTCTCTTCAAGATTCACAAAATTCCAACAAGTTTTGCCAAAATTCAGATTTGAAAACCAAGTAAACAAGTTGGATAACACAAACAACAAGGCTGGACAGATTTGTATTCGGATGAACAGTAAACTATGAACAGTGTCTGTGAACAGAAATTTTTTTTTTTTGGTTCTAAACAAATGAACAGATTGGGATAAACATATATGACTCGAAATAAACGAAAAACAAAAAAAAGATATAACCTGGTGGTTGTCAACTAGCTCTGGTACCAACTGATGTGAAACCCCGATCTAGACAACCAAAACTCCATGGCTTAGGCAGCGGAAATTTGACCCAACTAATCCCTAGAAGTCACGAACAATTTTGATATTATCTCAACCCGTAACTACTCGAATTAACGAACCAAATTGGAGGTAGTAGAACGCCACAATCAAGGAGATACTCGATTGATAAGTTCGGGTGAATAACTTGAGAAGATTCTCAAGTATTCAAAGGCAACTCTCTTGCCAAAGAGAAAGTGAAAACTCACTAATTGTATTTAATAGTCAAAAACTGATCCCAAACAAAGAGGAAGTGGGGCTACTTATAGCCCTTACAAGCATTAACCCTAATCCAAAAGTTGACCAAACTACCCTACATATTTAAGAAAGATTTTGGGCCTTACTTACTAACAAATGGGTCGTAATTAAACTATCTTAATTACCTAGACTTTTTAAAACGAGAAATAACCAAAATCAACGAGGAAAATCAAATAATCCTACTAAACTCAAGCATTCGTGCAATCAACTAGTCTTCACTTGAATCTTCCAATTCTCCATGTGCTTGAATGGGCCTTGGTCTTTATATTCTCATCAGTTTATTTGACGCCCTCACTTCTCTCAAGGGCGAACCCAAGGGTATTGACGGGACGCCATCCCAACTCTCGTCAAGACTCGATACAATTTCAATTCAAACTTAAGGAAAAATAATCGAATAATAAAAGTCGAAGATATAAATAAAAGTCGCTTCCTTAAAATATTTAATCTTACATCACAAGTTACCAAAAGTACATCAACATTCCCCAAAATATACAACCTCCAAAAGTTGTCTAAACAATTACATTCAAAATCCTAATCAAAAGTCCATCAAGTTGGCTTCTCCAATTCTTTCCATTTCGGCTCCTGTTAAGGAAAACAAAACTAATGGGATGAGCTAACATTTAGTGAGGCCAAGAGAAACATGCAAACACATAATTCAAGTAACAATAGCATTTAAGCGAGAAATAAAACTGTAACATTCAAGCAATTCATAATTTAAAATAGACACACACTCAATGAGGATATAGGAGCTTTCAGGAGTTAGATTCCACTTGCTTCGCCAAAATTCGATCAAATACTTCCCCGCGATGACACTCCGTCAATCTGGTCGGTATTAAGTTCGTAGAACTCCACTTTCTTTACAATTCCCATTCACCGTTACAACCCCCAGTCCCGGGCCCGTTCTTCTATAAAAGGCACTACTTCTCGAGTATGCCAAGCGAGATCTCTTAATAGATCAAATTTACAATTATCTCATGGTTCACCGAGCTTCTTGACCAAGCCCTTGCTGGCTCGAGTGGCAAGGTCGGCCAATTGAGATTTGGGCGTCCCCCAGTTATCGTTATGAGTCGATGAGATTCACTCCAATCAACCAATACCGTTATAGGCCGATGAGATTCACTCTAATCGGCATTCAGTCAATCACATACAATTCAATTATGAGCAGTTCAGTTATACAATCAATTAAAAGAGAACGAGTGTGATAATGTACACACTCGACTCGACAATTCTGAATCATTCAATCCATAAGAAGCAATTCACATAAGTTGCAACTATTCATGCACTCGACACTCATCAAGTCAAAAAGTGAGTAAGTGAGCTAGTAAGCTTTTAGGTGTCTGCTCCGAGATTCTCTTGAAAATCCTCTTAAGCGTCTGAGCATATAATGAGTAACTTTTACTCACAACCATGCATTAACCGAGAAAGAATGTACACTTGTTTAGATTAGGTCAATGCCTTAAAAGAGAACCTTAATCTCTCAAAAATTGAGATTCAAAAGTGAGGAGTCAAAATCCCAAGAGAGACTTGCCTCTTCCATGAAATCGAGTTTAAAACAGTCCATCGATATCAAAATAAGGTGACGTGTCCTCAAAAACTCATTACATAAGAAATCGAAAAATTTTCAGCTTTAAGTGACAAACTTGGAAAAATCAAATCTTGAGTTTGACATGTTCAAAAATGGAACACTCTATACCGTCGGAAACTAGGTTCAAAATACTAAAAATTCCTAGAAGAACTTTTCCAAGATTCTAAACGGAAAGCATTCATTTTTCAGCTCAAAATTTCAGTTCCAAGAAGACGGGTTTGAACCAGTCTTGGTTTTCCAAAAATCTTTGAAAATTCGGCATAATTCACATAAAGTGAATCAGATCTTGAAATTTGTAACACAATAAGAGTTCCAAACAAGGTTTGAAACACGAGAAACAAAACTAAATTCGGAGTTTTGAGCGTCAAGATATAGTAGCTTAAAGTCAGTTGACTTTTGTACACTGATAAAAAATTTCCAGATTTGAAGAGCCACCTTTGGGGCATTATTTGGGTATCGAAATGGTATTGAAATTACACCAAATTTGGCACACTTAAACTTCTATATATGGACTACCTCTCTATCAAATTATAGACATAAACTCACCTGGGAAGGTAGTTAACAACATGACTAAATTTCGTGAAATTTTCAAAGCAAATCTGCCAAGCCACTCTTTCTTTCATTCCAAAGATTTTTGTCTAATGAAATCAATCCCAGTTCACTCCATTTTTGAAACCAAGAGTCCAGAAACATTCAATGAGCAATTGATGGTCAATTGACATCAAAATTTTCGAAACAAAGCATCACAAAGTAAACCTGACCATTTGGCTAGCAAGAAGGGAAAAACTTTCCAATTTCTAGCTTTGTTGCACTTTCAAAATCAGACCGCATCTTACTCGATTAAAACTCAAATTGGGAATGGTTGGTGGCATTGGAAACTAGGTTCAAAATTCTATATTTTATCAGAAAGAGTCATTTCCAAAATCAGCTCCCAAGTGAGAGAAAATAGAGCCACAAGACGCAGCATCTCCATTCCTCTCGGAGAGAGAGTCACAACAGGATAGTCAATTTTGTTGAATTACTACGCTTCATTCAGTTCGAACTAGCAGGTGATTTTTATACCGTTAGAAAGCTATGAATGTCTAGTTTCAAATGCTGCAACCGGCACTCAATTTTAACTTTTGTACAAAGAGATATGTTCAAGCAAAGAAGTACTGTTAGGCTGTCCTGAACACCATTTCCAGATTTCTTTCTTTTTCGAAAACCCTAGTTTTGAGCAACCAAATCAAATGATTTTTGGAAAACACTTTGTACACACAATATATAACATATATCCATCAATTTCATAGTCAAATAATCAACAAAAGTTCGAAATGCAAGCAAGATAACAACAGGACAGTTTCGGCCAGCTCACTAACCAAGATTTTTCCAACTTTCTCTCCATTATCTAACCATAAATCTCTTATATAACACATAAACACAACAATCAAGCATTTTAATCCTCAAGTCAGCTACCTATAATCTACCGCAAGACCGCTAGCCTAGAGATTAAAGCAAGAAATGAAATTCCTCAAGTCGTCTAACTTATTTCTTGCTTAGGGTTGTAAACCCATGCAAACTAAGCTTCATTCTTGAAGAAATTAGAAAGATTGAAGAAGGTGAAGGGTTACCTCTTGAACCCTAGATGATACCAGAATTTTTTCACCACAAAACCTCCAAGAAATTCCACAAGATGTTGCCTTTCTCCAAACTAAAACTAATCTCCAAGTAGTATGTGACTTGGGTGAAGATTTGTAAGGGAAATGGAACAAGATTTGGAACAAGATTTGGAGCAAGATGAAGAAGCTTTCTTCCTTCCTTTTCCTTTGCTGTTTCGGCCGACCAATGAGAGGAGATAGAGAGTGGTTTGAGTTGTGTGAATCTTGCCTTGGAAGCTTGAAGAAATTGTGGCCAAAAGCTTTGCAAAAGTCAAATTTGAATAGGGTTCGAATAGTGTCCCACACTACCACTTTTCTCTGTTGTTTGCTTCACTTGTACACTAATTCTCAAATATAATTCCTTTAACACTGTATTTACTCACTCTTATGAGTCTAATATAATTTTCTCAAATCTGCACTTAATCGTTCCTACGCGCAAAAAGCAAACTTTCTACTCGTGCGCGATAAGGCGAAATTTACGAGCAATTCATGTAACGATAATATAATTAACAAATACTAGGGTAAATAATTATTTTAAGAATAAAAACATGAGTCCTCACATCCTCTCCCCCTTAAGAGAATTTCGTCCACAAAATTCACATCTTGATTTGGGAATAGATTTGGATATTTTTCTCGAATTTCTTCTTCTACTTCTCAAGTTGCTTCCTCTAGTCTATGGTTTCTCCAAAAAACTTTTACCAAAGGGATTCGCTTATTTCTCAGTTCCTTCACCTTACGATCTAGAAGCTTTATCGGTTTCTCCTCATAGGTCAGTGCTTCGTCGATCTCAACATTTTTCGGTTGCAGAATATGAGACGGATCTAGATAATATTTCTTGAGTATGGACACGTGAAAAACGTTATGGATCCGAGATAAACTTGGTGGCAATTCCAACTTATAAGCCATATTTCCTACACGTTGAAGAATCTTATATGGTCCTACAAATCTGGGTTGTAGCTTCTTTCCTTTTCCTGCCATCAAACTCGCTTTTAGAGGAGTAATCATAAGAAAAATTTGGTCTCCAACTACAAATTCTAAATCCTTTCTTCGGTTATCTGCATAACTCTTCTGACAACTCTGTGCAGTTTGAATCCTCTGGCGTATTAATTTTACTTTTTCTCGCGCCTCCTCTATCCAAAGCACTGCAGTTGGATCAAAAATCTTTCTCTCACCTACTTCATCCCAACAAATCGGAGACCTACACTTTCGGCCATAAAGAGTTTCATACGGAGCCATTTGAATGGATGAATGAAAACTATTATTATAGGCAAATGTCACCAAAGTCAAATACTTACTCCAACTCTCTTCAAAATCCAAAATACAGGTTCTCAACATGTCCTCGAGAGTCTGAATTGTCTTCTCAGATTGTCCATTGGTCTGGGGATGGTAAGTAGTGCTAAAATTCAATTTGGTTCATAGCATTTCTTGTATCTTTTGCCAGAACCGCGAAACAAACCTAGGGTCTCGATTGGATATAATACTTACTGGTATACCATGTAGTTTTATAATTTCATCCAAATACAGTTTAGCTAACTTTTCCAATGAGTACTTCATACTAATCGGTAGAAAATGAACCGATTTGGTCAATCTATCCACTATTACCCAAACGGCGTTGCGATCTCTTTGTGTCCTAGGTAATTCAGATACAAAATTCATGGTGATATTTTTTTATTTCCACTCGGGTATCTCTAAAGGTTGCAATAGACCAGACGGTTTCTGATGTTCGGCTTTAACCTGCTGGCAAATCAAACAAGTTTGGACGAACCGAGCAATTTCCTTTTTCATGTTCTCCCACCACTATAAATTCTTCAAGTCCTGGTATATTTTATTCCCTTCAGGGTGTACCGTGTACTTAGATCGGTGTGTTTCTTCCAAAATTTTCTTCTTAACCCCTTCGTCCTTTGGCACTACTATACGATTCTGAAACCTTAATACACCATTTACTCCCAGATTAAAATCTGACTTTTCTCCCTTTTTGACTTTCTCCAACCACTTTTGTACTTCAGGGTCCTTTTCCTGAGTTTTCTTGATACGTTCCAACAAAGTGGATTTCACGACAATGTTTCCAAGAATTACTTTTCTCGGTTCCAGACGAGAATTCCAATAACTAACCTCTTCCAACAAATGCAATTCTTTAATCATCAATCCTGTCACTTGCACTTGACGACTTAAAGCATCAACCACTACATTGATTTTTCATGGATGATACTTTATCGTGCAATCATAGTTTTCCAAGAATTCCATCCACCTACGTTGCCTCAAATTCAGCTCTTTTTGAGAAAACAAATACTTAAGACTCTTGTGGTCTATGAAAACTTCAAATGTCACTCCATATAGGTAATGTCTCCACTTCTTCAATGCAAACACTACAGTCGCTAGTTCCAAATCATGAGTTGGGTAATTTCTCTCGTGAGGTTTTAGCTTCCTAGAGGCATACGCTATCACCTTATCATTTTGCATCAATACACATCCCAAGCCTTCTTTGGAAGCATCTGTATATACTACAAAACTATCCTTTCCATTAGGTAAAGCTAATGCAGGTGCTCTCGTCAACCGTCTCTTTAACTCTTGAAAACTCTCTTCACACTTCGGATTTCATATAAATTTCTCACTTTTTTTAGTCAACTCAGTCATGAGTCCAGCAATTTTAGAAAAATCTTTGATAAATCTCCGATAATATTCTGCTAACCCTATAAAATTTCTAACTTCAGTAGGGTTTTCCGGTTGCTTCCACTTCGCAACTGCTTCAATTTTGGTTGGATCCACCTTAATCCCGTCCTTGATAACCTAAGAATGTCATTTCTTTCAACCACAACTCACATTTGCTAAACTTAGCATACAACTGATGTTCCCTCAAAGTTTGTAAAATAATTCTCAAATGTTTCTCGTGATTCTCCAAAGTTTTAGAGTACACCAGTATATCATCGATGAATACCACCATAAACTGATCTAGATAAGGCTTAAAGATTCTATGCATCAAATCCATAAAAGTCGCAGGTGCATTAGTCAATCCAAACGGCATTATTGCGAACTCGAAATGTCTGTATCTCGAGTTAAAGGTAGTTTTAGGTATATCTTTTTTCAAAATTCTCAATTGATAATAACCCTGCTTGAGGTCCAACTTTGAGAATACTACCGCCCCTTGCAATTGGTCAAACAATTCATTGATGTGGGGCAAAGGATACTAATTCTTAATAGTAACATCGTTCAAGTCTCG
This sequence comes from Coffea eugenioides, assembly GCF_003713205.1. Taxonomy (NCBI): domain Eukaryota; kingdom Viridiplantae; phylum Streptophyta; class Magnoliopsida; order Gentianales; family Rubiaceae; genus Coffea; species Coffea eugenioides. The sequence goes on along the minus strand of NC_040044.1, from coordinate 26,257,400 downwards.
GTAATCTATACACAGCCTTAAACTCCCATCTTTCTTTTTAACAAACAAGATCAGGGCTCCCCACGGTGAATCACTTTCCTTTATAAAGTCTCACTCTAGTAAATCCTGCAACTGCAATTTCAAATCTTTCAATTCAGTTGGAGCCATTCTATACGACGTATTAGATATAGGTGCTACCCCCGGAGTCACATCAATCTTAAAAACTATCTCTCTTTTCGGAGGTAAAGATTCTAGTTCTTCAGGAAAAACATCCGAATACTCCTTTACTACAGGCATATCTTTCAATCTCACTTTATTACTAGCAATATTTATAAGAAAAGTTAAATATCTTTGAGCTCCCTTACTCAACATTTTTCTAGCTTGAATTTTCGAAATAAGAGCAGATGAGGCTAATCTACCCCTTACATCCAATTTTAGGGTTGCCTCTCCTGGAATGCACAATCTACCATTTTCGTCTTACAATTCAACTGAGCATTGTAGCGAGCTAACCAATCCATTTCTAAGATAACATCATACCCCTTAATCACTAAGCCCATCAAATCGGCTAGAAATTTTCGTTCTTCGACCCATATCTCGCAATTTTTATATACCAAGTTAGCAAGTAAACTTTGATCTCCAGTAGGTGTTCTAACCTCCAAATCATAAGATAATTTAATTGGTTTCACATCTATTCCACTCATAAAGTTTGGGTTTACAAAAGAATGCGTCGCACCCGGATCAATTAAAACCTTAGCTAAATGGTGAAAAATAGGGATCATACCTTCGACCACCTCAGTAGCATCGGGAATCTGCGGATAATCCAATGCGTAAACTTTAGCAGGTACCTTTTGTCGACTTCCTCCAGCACTAGTTTGCTTAGAGGCTGATTTTTCTGGCCTTTGAGTACTACCTCTTACCTTCGGCTTACTTGAACAACTCGCGAATTGGTGCTCGACACTGCCACAGTACAAGCACTTTTTCGACTTTCTCCAACAATCATTCTCCGAGTGATTTGACTTGCCACAGTAGCCACAACTAACCTGAGGAGTTACTGCTGGACCACTAGAAGGTATTCCTCTCGATTGACCTTGCCCACTATGACCTCCTCTTGATAAATCCCCTCTTGGAGCTCCTGCGGTTCTTACTCTTCCCATTCCTTTTTCCATCTTGGAAGGTGGGGCACTTTTACTTGTCTGTCTAGAAGTATAACTAGAAATGTTCCTTTTCTTAGTGTGGAAGTCCCTAACTTGCAGCCTTGCGCTCTCAACTCTCTGCGCTTTCTCCAGAGCTTCAGTAAATATAGAGATTTGGGCTGCTGCCAAACCTTTCTGGATCTCCACATTGAGTCCTTGCACAAAGTGCCTTATCCTTTTTCACTCATTAACCATCAACTCTGGAGCATACTCAGAAAGTTTAGTGAACTTCCCCTCATACTCAGCCATGCTAAGAGTTTCCTGCTTTAATTTTATAAATTCGTCCTCCCGCTTCTCTTGGATCAGAGGCGGAAGAAACTTCTCATTGAATTCCCTCGTAAAGTTTTCTCAAGTCCAAGGGGTCTGCATTATTTTCCACTTTTCCCTTATCACGTCCCGCCAAGCACGGGCAACGCCTTCAAACTGAAAGACAGCAAAGTTCACTCGCCTCTCTTTAGTATAGTCTAAGGCGGCGAAAATATTAGTCATCTTCTCCAGTCAGTTCTCCGCTAATTCGAGATCACATCCTCCAATAAATTTAGGCAGAGCAAACTTCAAAAACCTCTCCAAAGCCCTATCATCACCTCTATCCTGGGCCCCGAGTTGGTTGATTGGCCCTGGACGCTGTCGCTCTACTAATCGTTCTAGGATATCAGTCATCTGATTAATAGCAGTAGCCATTTGGTTACCCTCTACATTTTCTTGTCCCTGAGTCGGTCCAATTGCCGATCCCTAATCATCTCCTTGAGGTTTGGTTTGTCTAGTCCCACGTCCATGACCTCTACCACTCCTTCGTCCATCCATAATCCTAGTTATGCCTAATGCAAGAAATAAAATAATTACGTGAGAAAATACTAAAAAAATAAGAGCCGACATGAAAACATTGAAAATAGCAATAATTAACATATATTAACATTTTAAAGTTCATATAATTAGCAAGTCATGGGGCATTTACAAAAATATAGCACATAGGTGCCATAAAAGTACTTTTAGTCATGCATGACAAAAGTACATCTAGGTGCCTCAAAAGTAGACCACACAGTCAAGTAAAATACAATGGCCTTTGAACTATTACCACCCCAACTAATCCTAACTACACCAATCCAAAGATTTATCACTCCTAGTCTAATTCTCAGTAAGACTATCAGGCGGAACCTTCTCCTCAGGGTCCATCTCTGGATCCTCCTCGAAAGGCTCCTCCTCAGTGCCTTCCTGAACCGGACTCTGCACAACATCCATCACCTCATCGATCAACATGGTGGTGTCTATCAAGATCCCAGAAGCCCAATCCCGGACCTCTTCGCCTATCCTAGTCAATCTAGCTCTAGCCCTCTGAACCTCATCACGAATGGCCTCAGCCCTAACCATCTCATCCACTACCGCCCCCTCTAGCTCTGCAATCCTATTACCTTGAGCGTTCACCATAAGGCTCAGCTCCTCGACCTCCTGGAGTAAAGCTCTATTGGTATTCACCAATTGACGATGCTCATCGTCAATGGACAGTATGAGGTCATTAGGGTAAGCGTGTGTCACCTTACAGGGACATCGGAAAAACCTAGAAGAAGGAGAGTAACGCACACGAGCTCCTCCACCCAGTGCTCGATAGTAAATAGGTCTAAGAGGCTCCACGTGGCCATTAACACGACCATTACCATTAGTAGCGTGTCCTCCATTACCATTCTCCATCCCAACAAAACAACCACAATTTTCGCGTTATAACTTAAAGTCACTAACTCGCTCAAACATTACTTAGGGTATAACTAAATATCTCATTCCTAGTCTCGAGGATAAAGCCTCTAATATATCTCCCAAATAGATTTCTACACCTAATACTCTGATATCAACTGTGATGCCCCCACTTCTCCCAAAGGCGAACCCAAGGGTATCGGCGGGACGCCTGCCCAATTCTCGCCAAGACTCGATACAATTCCAATTCAAATGAATAATAAAAGCCGAAGATATAAAGAAAAGTTGCTTCCTTAAAATATTTAATCTTACATCACAAGTTACCAAAAGTACATCAACATTCCCCAAAATATACAACCTCCAAAAGTTGTCTAAACAATTACATTCAAAATCCTAATCAAAAGTCCATCAAGTTGGTTTCTCCAATTCTTTCCATTTCGGCTCCTGTTAAGGAAAACAAAACTAATGGGATGAGCTAATGCTCAGTGAGACCAAGAGAAACATGCAAACACATAGTTCAAGTAGTAATAGCACTTAAGTGAGAAATAAAGCTGTAATATTCAAGCAATTCATAATTTAAAATAGACACACAGTCAATGAGGATACAGGAGCTCTCAGGAGCTAGGTTCCACTTGCTTCGCCAAGGCTCGATCAAATACTTCCCCGCGATGACACTCTGTCAACTGGGTCGGTATTAAGTCCGTAGAACTCCACTTTCTTCACAATTCCCGTTCACCGTTACAACCCCCAGTCCCGGGCCCGCTCTTCTATAAAAGGCACTACTTCTCGAGTAGGCCAAGCGAGATCTCTTAATAGATCAAGCTTACAATTATCTTATGGTTCACCGAGCTTCTCGACCAAACCCTTGCTGGATCGAGTCGCAAGGTCGGCCAATTGAGATTTGGGTGTCCCCCAGTTACCGTTATGAGTCGATGAGATTCACTCCAATCGACCAATACCATTATAGGCTGATAAGATTCACTCCAATCGGCATTCAGTCAATCACATACAATTCAATTATGAGCAGTTCAGTTATACAATCAGTTACAAGAGAACGAGTGTGATAATGTACACATTCGACTCGACAATTCTGAATCATTCAATCCATAAGAAGCAATTCACATAAGTTGCAACTATGCATGTACTCGACACTCATCAAGTCAAAAAGTGAGTAAGTGAGCTAATAAGCTTTTAGGTGTCTGCTCCGAGATTCTCTTGAAAATCCTCTGAAGCGTCTGAGCAAATAATGAGTAACTTTTACTCACAACCATGCATTAACCGAGAAAGAATGTACACTTGTTTAGATTAGGTCAATGCCTTAAAAGAGAACCTTAATCTCTCAAAAATTGAGATTCAAAAGTGAGGAGTCAAAGTCCCAAGAGAGACTTGCCTCTTCCATGAAATCGAGTTTAAAACAGTCCATCGATATCAAAATAAGGTGACGTGTCCTCAAAAACTCATTTCATAAGAAATCGGAAAATTTTCAGCTTTAAGTGACAAATTTGGAAAAATCAAATCTTGAGTTTGGCATGTTCAAAAATGGAAAACTCTATACTGTCGAAAACTAGGTTCGAAGTACTAAAAGTTCCTAGAAGACACTTTTCCAAGATTCTCAACGGAAAGCATTCATTTTTCAGCTCAAAGTTTCAGTTCCAAGAAGACAAGTTTGAACCAGTCTTGGTTTTCTAGCAATCTTTGGAAATTTGGTATAATTCACATAAAGTGAATCAGCCCTTGAAATTTGTAACATAATAATAGTTCCAAACAAGCTTTGAAACAAAACAAACAGAACTAAATTCGGAGTTTTGAGCGTCAAGATATAGTAGCTTAAAGTCGGCTGACTTTTGTACACTGATAAAAAATTTCCAGATTTGAAGAGCCACCTTTGGGGCGTTATTTGGGTATGGAAATGGTATTGAAATTACACCAAATTCGGTACACTTAAACTTCTATATGTGGACTACCTCTCTATCAAATTATAGGCAAAAAATCACATGGGAAGGCAGTTAACAAAATGACTAAAGTTCGTGAAATTTTCAAAGCAAATCTGCCAAGCCACTCTTTCTTTCATTCCAAAGGTTTTTGTCCAATGAAATCAATCCCAATTCACTCCATTTTTTAAACCAAGGGTCCAAAAACATTCAATGAGCAATTGATGGTCAATTGACATCAAAATTTTCGAAACAAAGCATCCCAAAGCAAACCTGACCATTCGGCTAGCAAGAAGGGAAAAACTTTTCAGTTTCTAGCTTTGTTGCACTTTCAAAATCAGACCACATCTTACTCAATTCAAACTCAAATTGGGAATGCTTGGTGGTGTTGGAAACTAGGTTCAAAATGCTAAATTTTATCAGAAAAAGTCATTTCCAAAATCAGTTCACAAGTGAGAGAAAATAGAGCCACAAGACGCAGCTTTTCCATTCCTCTCGGACAGAGAGTCGCAACAAGACAGTCAACTTTGTTGAATCACTATGGTTCACAAGTGAGAGAAAATAGAGCCATAAGACGCAGCTTCTCCATTCCTCTCGGACAGAGAGTCACAACAGGACAGCCAACTTTGTTGAATTGCTACGTTTCACTCAGTTCGAACTAGCGTGTAGTTTTTATACCGTTAGAAAGCTATGAATGTCTAGTTTCAAATGCCGGAAACGGCACTTGACTTCGAATTTTGTACAAAGAGATATGTTCAAGCAAAGAAGTACCGTTCGGCTGTCCTGAACACCATTTCCAGATTTCTTTCTTTTTCGAAAATCCTAGTTTTGAGCAACCAAATCAAATGATTTTTTAAAGACACTTTGTACACACAATATACAACATATATCCATCAATTTCATAGTCAAATAACCAACAAAAGTTCGAAATGCAAGCAAGATAACAACAGGACAGTTTCGGCCAGCTCACTAACCAAGATTTTTCCAACTTTCTCTCCATTATCTAACCATAAATCTCTTATATGACACATAAACACAACAATCAAGCATTTTAATCCTCAAGTCAGCTACCTATAATCCACCGTAAGACCGCTAGCCTAGAGATTAAAGCAAGAAATGAAATTCCTCAAGTCGTCTAACTTATTTCTTGCTTAGGGTTGTAAACCCATGCAAACTAAGCTTCATTCTTGAAGAAATGAGAAAGATTGAAGAAGGTGAAGGGTTACCTCTTGAACCCTAGATGATACCAGAATTTTTTCACCACAAAACCTCCAAGAAATTCCACAAGATGATGCCTTTCTCCAAGCTAAAACTAATCTCCAAGTAGTATGTGACTTGGGTGAAGATTTGTGAAGGAAATGGAACAAGATTTGGAGCAAGATAAAGAAGCTTTCTTCCTTCCTTTTCCTTTGCTGTTTCGGCTGACCAAAGAGAGGAGAGAGAGAGTGGTTTGAGTTGTGTGAATCTTGTCTTGGAAGCTTGAAGAAATTGTGGCCAAAAGCTTTGCAAAAGTCAACTTTGAATAGGGTTCGAATAGCGTCCCGTATTACCACTTTTCTCTGTTGTTTGTTTCACTTGTACACTAATCCTCAAATATAATTTCTTTAACACTGTATTTACTCACTCTTATGAGTCTAGTATAATTTTCTCAAATCTCCACTTAATCGTTCCTACACGCAATACGCGAACTTTTTACTCGCGCGCGATAAGGCGAAATTTACAAGCAATTCATGTAACGATAATATAATTAACTAATACTAGGGTAAATAATTTTAAAAATAATTATTTTAAAAATAAAAACATGAGTCCTCACAATAATTATTTTAAGAATAAAAACATGAGTCCTCACAGTTTACCATTGATTTACCTTAAATTCTTAACTATCTTACCTCTAACTTAGTCTTGTTACAATTAGAAATCAAAATCCTTTTGATTCATGTTGTTCATGTATTGGGATGATAAAGGGTTAGACTTTTTGAAAGCTTATAGTAGTGCACTCTATGGAATGAATTTGATTGACACACTGCCTCCTCATATGTACTTATACATGTAATTAAGCGAGTGAGATTATCCCATAGGATCCATCACATACAGTGGTTTTGTCCTTGGATCAATTTGTTATCTTGAGAGATCCCTGATTATTTAATATGTCATTAAAACTATTTTGTCCTTGGATCGATTTGTTATGTTGAGAGATCCCTGATTATTTAATATATCATTAAAACTATGTTATTATGCTTGCTAAATTGATTGTCTCTTGGGGATACGATATTTAGGGATGAGTGAGTCAGTTGATTGGGTATTTGCTTCTTATATTTCTTAGTTTGAGTTTGCTTGAGGACTTGCAAAGAATAGGTGGGGGAATTTGATGCTTTTTAATTGTTATATATTAATGTTCCCTTAACATTAGTTTCTTTGGATTTTTATTATTAAAAGTGCTATATAAGGTATATATTATGATTAGATACGCTAAAAATGAGCTGAAAGGATTAGAAGAAAAATTCCAAGTTCAACGAAACAGGAGATAACAAGCGCCAGATGTTGAGCCAAATATGTTGCCAGTTCAAGCGTGAAGTTAAGCACAATTGAGATTGTAGATAATGAGCACCAAACTTGAGATCAAATTTTGAGGCCAACATCAAGAATTTCCTAATCTTTTATCAGCATTTTATCACTTAAGGATAAACATGCCGAACTCAAATCAATGCTCCAGATACAAGAAGACCAAGATTAAAGGTTAGGATTTATGATTGAGTAATATAAATAAAGGTGCTTAGCTTTAGGTTTAGGGGATCAACTGACACTATTTTCTCTCTCAATTAACTTTTCTTTTCTTCACAACAAAAGAATGATAGTTAGCATTTTTCTCTCAGTCATGTTTGGCAAAGTAGTTTTCTCTTGTTAATAAGCATTGAAACTATGAAGATTTCTTAGTGAAGTTGATTTAAGGATTTCCATTTTAATTAAATGTTGGATTTTCTCCATATTACTTTGTAGTGGGTTTTATAATTTTCTCTACAACAAGTACTACTTATCGAGTCAACTAAGACTCTTTTGCTAGAATTAGTATTGACAAACTTTATTCGTAGTAGCAATTGCTGGTTATGTTAATGGACAAGTTGTCATCTTAATTGTCAAGGGATAATCTAACCTAATGAAATTCAACCTTGCTGGTAGGTGATTTTGGACTTTAATTTCAATCTATTCTCGTGAGTTTAATGCAATCTCTATCATTAGTTTAAATGTCTGTGCTTTGAATAAATTGGTGAATTAGGGTTTTATGATAGTGCTATCTCTTAATGAAATCATTATATGAGAAAAAGATGGATTAGCTTTAATGTTAATCACTTGAATTGATCTTGCAAGAAAACCAGAAATTCTAATATTAAGCAATCAAACAATTGGCATGGTAGAGAAGTCTTAATAACTATACCTATTTTTCTGTTAACCAAATATCAAGTTTTGTTGTTTGGCTTTACATTTTTCTTATTCTATTAATTTTGTTATTTCAATTAGTATAAATTTCCCAATCCCCTGCTTGGTCAAAATGTATGGATAAAGTCAATTTATCCCAATCTTCGAGGAATCGACCTCTACTCATTGCTTTCTATTGTTAATTTATACAGTAAATTAATTTGGTGCATTTAGCATGCATCAATAGGTGAAGTCCTCTAATTAACTATTCTCATCACTTGGGTGGTCATGATGCATTATTTAATGCCAATCTTGATTTGTATGAATAAATTAATTGATTAGTTGAATTAATGATAAGTTAAAATTATTTACTTTATCCAATTCATATTTATTAAGATTTATAACTTATTTTCAATGTACATGAAAATCTAATGGGTCACATACATTTAAGAAATTCATTAGTTATATTAAAAAAATTTACTAGCCATTTGGTTGGGGGTGGATAAGGGATCCTCAATGGAAATGTTCATTAATGATAGTCATTGTCAATATTTGGTACACTACTATGACAATCAATCTATGGGCTTGTTTGGTACATGAGGTTTTTCCGTGAGTTTTTCTTCTACAAACTTTTTAACAAATTTAACTATTGTAACCTCAAAAAATTCTCCAAAATTTTTAAAATACACACCTCAACTACCCAAAAACAAACAAAAATTTTTTTCCTTTCTTAAGTTATAATAAAATTTTATACAAACACTCAAAAAACTCACCATCCAAACAAATCCTATGATAATGGAAGACCTAAAAGTGTTTATTCCCCATCCCTGACCAAATTGGGCACTTTTACTCCACTAACACCATAAAATACTCCAAAGCAATATCTCTTATTTTTCTTTTGTCTCTTGTCTCTCCATTCTTCCATCGCTCTTCTCTCTCACCTCTCATTAGTTGTCTCTCTTATTCCTCCATCGTTCTTGCAAAAGCTTCAAACCCAGTCTCATAGCCCGAAGCTCTAGTTGTCAAATTCTCCACGAGACTAGTTTACTTCTTATATTCAAAACTCAATAGCCAGGAATATGTTGAGCAAATTTAATCAAAGAAAAGTAGGACCGCTTTTCAAAATCAGCATCAAAAGCTTCAAACCTTAACGGGATATGTTCTAGAAGAACAATCAAGTCAAGTTTACTCCACCAGCCGTTTGTTTATGAAGCAACAATCATGAAAAGAAGAATAGATGAGTTGACTGGTGAATGCTTGTTTGGTCATCAGTGGTTCAATTGTAGTCAAGATTTGAAAAACTTTCAAGGCTAATGATTAGACATTTTTATTGGAGGTTGGGTTTTCTTAATATACATTGAATTTTAAAGTGGGATTGTTGAGTGTGTTGGGTTCTTCATAGATTATTTGCAGATGGGATGCTGTGACATTGAGGAAGAAGGAAATGTTGTGAAAGAAAAAAGAAAAGAAATATTTAGAGATTAAAAAAATGGAAAAAAAGAAGAAAAACCAAAATAGATTCTCATTGAAGAGACAAACCAAACAAGTGAAAAGAAATACCAAAAACCCATTGTCATTGAGGGGGTTTTTGATAGTGATTATCTTTATCATTCCGAAGTAACAACCAAACAGGTGGTTAAATAGGGACTTGAATAATAAGGTTTTATAATTTATAGTTTCATTTGTAAGATAAAATAAACTTGAAGGACTTATGGTATAAATAAGATCAAGTCTTCTAAATCAAAAATTGTATTAGAAGATGGAAACTAAATCTAAATACAAATAGGTTGTCCAAATCCTATATAGATTTAGGTAACTTAGTTTTTTTATAAATACTCTCATAACTTAAATTAACAAGACTAATGGAACATCAATTGAGTTGTATGAGATTTTATGAAAATCAATAGTAAAAAACAGGAAAACTCAATTAAAAAGGAAAAGAAAAACTTGTCTCTTTTATTCCTTTCTACTGAATTAGGGTTTAAGAAACTTTGGTTTTTTCATCATTTCTTCCTACAACTTATGTATTTAGATCTTAGTAGAAAAAGAACACTTATTTAGCTTAACCAATTTCTACTTATAAAGATTCTAATTAAGCAATTGACAGTTAGAGGCTAGACACTTGGACAGTTTCAAGAGGATTATTAAGGATTTCTCACATATCCTTGATTCAGTATATAAAGAGATCTACTGTCATGTTTGAGGTATTCTATATAAACTAGTTCTTTATGATATGGAATAAAATAATCTACTAAAGTAAACAAAATTTTTAAATTGTTACTATACTTACTTGTATGATTCCTTACAAATCTGCACTTACGAGCCTACTAGATTCAAGATAATTGACCTTAGAAACATAATATTTTTCAAAATATAATTATGACTTTTTTTTATTGGCAAACCCCATACACGGGGTAAGATGCTATTCCAAAATTTTATTGATAATTAGAAGTAAAGGAGAGGGACATAGATCTTACCTCCAAAGACATTCACTTGCAAAAAGTGTAACTGTGACGCCCCGAAAGAATGAGTGCGAGAATCCGAAAATTTTCTAAGTTTCTAGGGTTTATTTTATTGATCGCCCGCCTTTTCGACATTTTCTTTATTAGAAAATTCCCCAGATAATTTTATTGAGTAAATATAGTTTTTAGATGATTTTTCTAGTATCAGTTAGTTTTTGAGAAATTAAGAACATATATCGGACGTGGGACCCACTAGTGCGGAAAGTTCGGTAAAATTCGGCCAGTTAGGTTAAGTTTTGGATACCGGGTTTATTTTACCAGGTGCTAAGAGATAATTAGAGGTTGTTATATGGATGAGAGTGGAGAGGCAAAAGGATAACCATGTATTAATTATAGTGACAAGTGTCACTTGGAGAATTGTTCTTATTTTTTACCACTATTCATTACTTTACCAAATAAATCAAAAATTGACCCAAAAATCACTCAAAAATCCCAAGCTCTTAGCCGGCCACTCTTCAAGAGAAAAGAAGAAAAACCTCTCCAAATTTCTTGCTCCAATTTTGCCCAATTCAACAAACTAACCGATTAAACTTGAAAACTCTCCATAAAAACCTCTCTCTTAGTGATTGTGAGGTGATTAGTGAAGTGGTTTGGGAGATTAAAGTGCAAAGTTGCTCCTTTTCTTGTGTTAATAAGGTGAGTGACTATGGAACCCCTCTCTTCTATCTAATGATGTTTAATTAATGACTTGTGGTGGTTATAAGTGTGATTTGGTGGATTATTTCTTGATTTTGGTTAAGATTGGTGAATTTTTCTATTTATGTGGGATTTTTCTGTTTTCATATGATTAATATTATGTGGCCATGTATGATGGTTGGAAATGGTTTAGAATGAAGCCTTGGTGTTAAGATAGCGGCTATTTGCGGAAAATTTCCGCATTGAACGGAAAATTTCGGAATTAGGGTTTCAATTTCACCCTTTCTGTCTGGTACTTTTCCTCCTAGTTATAGACCGAATTAGCCTTAGGTTAAAACCTGAAAGTTGTAGAGAATGATGTTTTATAGTTGCCTACAAAATTTCAACCCAATCGGAGCAACGTAGCCTGTGAAAAGACCAAAATACCCTCACTGCCCTAGGATGCATTCCAGTGTTCCGTTTTAGACAATTCATCTATTTGGTTGTATTGATTCAATATGATCCATACGGATTTAGCTATTTTCCAAAACATGAAAGTTTCAGTACTCTGTCTTAGCTTTTCAACGCCACCAAGAACACCTCAAAGGGATCTATGAAGCCTGATTTATGGCCAAAATGGTCGCATCTATTCTAAACTCAGCATTCTGCCGTGTTTCTGTTTTAGCCTCTGACCATGTTCTGTCCGTTTTGATAACATATGAACTGGGTATTGACCCCTTCATAAGAAATGTATATCTTGGTCTTAGCTTCGAAACGGTATAAAGTTCATCCAAATCCGAGTCCCGTAGCTCCAGTTATGACCAAAACAAGATCGGTTGTCAGAACTGCCTTCGAATTTGGACAGTTCTGACAGGAATGTTTGGACCCATTTTCCTTCATTCTCTGTATTGATTCAGCTTTTGGTCCAAACATAAACGTTATAGCCTTCTGTCCTAGCTTTCCAAAGCCTTTGGAATTTCTTGATTTGGATTTGTGAGCTGTGAGTTATGGTCCAGTAAACAAATCCTGTTCGTCACCCGAAGACGTAAATTTCTGGTACTGTTTTCCATAATTTCAACCTGCTTCCATTCAGATCTAGATTAAGGTGTCTTCATGAGAATTGTAGCCCTTCCTCATAGCTTCGAAACGGTGTCTCACTCACCTTGATCCGACATTCCTAGCCTAATCGTTGATCAAAACGGTTTGAGATGACGGATTTGGCCGTTTCCGTTTGCCGTTCCGCGCGCGCGCGTGTGTCCATCTTGCTGTTTCCGCACTTGAGTGTGCCGATTTTTGCCGTTTTACTTGTTTTGGGTTTGTTAGTAGCCGTTTGTGATATAATATGATAAATCTTCTATTTCAAACAGTGGTGAGCTAAGCGGAGCCGGTGGGGCCCACTACTAGAGAACACGCGCAAAGTGATTTTTGCTCTTGTACTACTTTTGTATTTTGAGTAAGTATTCGGGCCATTTTGTACATAACTTGCTTCTGTGTTTAAGGGGAATGAAAGGGTGCCTAGACGAGGGTGTACTTCATCGCATTCGACCTAAACCCTAATTTACGTGTATATTTATACATGACATGTTTAAATGAATTATTTTGGGTTTGAACCCCTTGAGCTTGGAGCTTGGGGTGACTTTCGTGAGTTCGTGAAGTATGTTGAAGTTGTGGGCCCGATCTCAAGACCTGGATGGACTATTCGAGCCGGCCGGGGCTTGGTCGGAGCCAGTCCAACCTAGACTAAGGTCACCAAGTTCGTAGGTTCCAGTTGTGAACCAAGTTTGTGACCCGAGCTTGTGACTCAAGTTCAAGTTTGTGATTTCGTTCGCCCGGGCAAGTTTGTGAGGTGACTGGCCAGTGAGGGTGATAGGGTATTCGGTGGGTGTACAAGTGGAGTTCTACGGACCTTATTTATGGTCGACGGATTGTCGACAGGAGATCACGCATGGCAAATGACTTGGCTTTGGAGCCAACCTATATCCTTCCTTTCTATTGTTACTTTTGCACTTGACTTGACATTTTTGTGAAATAGTTGTTTATTTAAATGTGAAATTTACGCTTTTACCCCTGTTTACTTACTAAGCTTCTAGCTTACCCCGTTTCCTTTGTTTTCCTTAGCAGGGGACGACGCGGGGAACTTTTGGACACTGCCACTAGTATAGTTAGGTTTAGTTTGTGTTAGTTGGACAGTTAAGATGTTCCTTTTGTTTTGGTGATTTGTATAAGGACCCACCTTAGGGTCCACCCTCTGCTGGTTGTTGTTATAATGTAAATAGTGAATTTGAATAGCTACTTTTGGGAATGTAAATAGAACTCTTTTGGCGTTAGATATATTGTGAATAGTACGCTTGTGGGTTTATCTAGTTTTATTGTTTTGAAATTTTGAGTCCTGGCACGAGTTAGGCAGGCGTCCCGCCGATACCCTAGGGTTCGCCCTTGGGAGAAGCGGGGACGTCACAGTAACTATAGAATCATTTTTTTTAATACAATAAAATGAAGGATCACCAAGTCTATCTACTCTTAATTCTTTTTTAGTAGTCCAAGATAGATCACCTTCTGCAAAATACAATTGTGTAGTAGCATCCAAACAACCTACATTTGCCAGCCATCTGCCACTTTGTTAGCTTCTGAAGACTTGGGTTAATTAATTTTTAGCTTTGATAACTAACAAGTCAAAATGATAATTTGAATGATTTTGACTAATGCATTTCAGTGAGAAATCAACTAGAGTAGGTACTTAAATATTTCAAAGAAAGGAAAGGGTGAAACAAGAAAGAAACAAGTTATTACTCTCTGTTAGATGCAATTTTGGACGTAGATTGGTTTGATTGCATATCCGAAGCACAACAAGATAAACTTATGTGAACTTTGAACGCAACTTTTAATGCATCCTAATATGATCGGCCATCTAAACAACTGAAGAAAATGTCATCTCTGATGATCGGACGAATGATCGGATGCATGCCTTGATTGTCAGCCATCCAAAAAAATTTGATAAAGTTTGGAACGCTCTATCTTCACATCTGACGCACTCTCAAATGAAGAAGCATTTCTGATAGCCATCCAAACATCACATAAAATCCTTCTTAGCTTGATCAAACGTATGTCAAACAGTGAATGTTCGACACCTCTAATGGCTGGTTTCTCCTACATTAAATGTTTGACCATTGGAGGGGCACTTTGAACTAATTTTTGGACTTGTATATATACCATAAAGTCTAAAGCATTAAAGGACTTTTGCCTATATATACTACAAGTTTTGTAAGAGTGGTTGTACACACCAAAAGCTGTAGACACCAAATTTAGCTTTATTTATCATTTATTTATTTTTATTGATATTTATCTAGTTTTACTTATTAATCTAATGGTTTTTGTTTTTAGACATTTTTATTTTTATTTATTATTTCATTTTATTTATTATTCTTATTTTTATAGATTAAATGATGATTATTAAATGATTTTTGTTCATTAGTCTCTTAATTTTATTAGAATTTGTCGAAAAAAGAAATTTGTTCACACAAAAAATATATCTATACCTTAATTTTTTAGATTCAATTATAGGATTTTGTTGCGTTTTAGCTTCAATTACAAGTTAACATTGTTTGTTCACTTAAATTAAATGTTAGTTCATAAAAAAAAAAAAAAGAGAGAGACTCACGCGCGCGTGCTAGGCACGCTCGCTGCTTCTCCTTGATATCATATTAGCAGAAAATAAAGTCGCAAGTTTGCAGCTGCATTTTTTCAGCTATTTTCCTTGTTTTTTTTAGCTCCCTTCGATCATGTTAGTACTGTTACACCTGGCTTTCATCGACAAGCCAAAAAACAATTTAGAAGTTGAGGCCAATCCAATGGCTGAGAGAGAAACGGTGACCTGAAGCTGTTTATGAACCATCGAGATGAGGTTTTTAGGGTTGGAGTCTGATATAAAAAGGGAGCTAAGGGTTTAGAGGGTTGAGAAGAAGAATTGGCGGCTGCATAAGCGAAAAACAGAAAGACCGAAAAAACCAGAAAACTGAGAGAAAAAAGGCTGTGAGAGGAGATTGAGGGAGGTTACGGGTAGAAAGAAAAACTGGAAGAAGAGAGTGAACAAGAAGGAAGAAATTCAGGAACTGAAGTGCCTTCACCCACGGGAAGCTACTTCCACCGACCTTCAAAGCTGCTTCCTTTGCTGTCTAGGTATACGGAGCTTTGCCCACTCCCTCAAAAATCCATTTGATGTTGTTTTCTTTTCCTAAAATATGTGCTTAGATTGAGGTTCTGGTATGGTGGCTAGCTGTGTGATTGATATGACAAGGTATGAACTTGTTGCAAGTTTTTATGCCTTTGCTGCATTTTCTTTTCTGTCGCACATGGCAGTTGTTGTTAATAGGTGGTTGATAAGTGATTTGTCGGGGTTTATCTTAACAATGTTAGGAAGTTATAATATTAGAGGGTTTGGGGTAGTAAATGGGGGGTTTCATGGGACTGATTTCGCATAAACATGCTCCAAATGAGTGAGAAAACAAAGAAAGTTTCCAACTTTGTGTGATTTGTATCTGAAATTTTGTGTGAGAAAGTATTGTTGTTCATGCTCTGTTCCTTTGGACTGGTAGGAAGTATGGCTAGCTAGTCATTTTGCTGAACTTTTTGGTTTTGAGTGAAGCCTGTGATTAGTGTGTTGTTTAGTTGGTTTATTCAGTTAAACGAAACAAGTTGCGAAAGAAATTTTTCAGATTGGGATACTCCTGTGTTTTGACTCTTTTTGGGTGTTTGAATCCCAGTTTTTTATGTTGAGAGTTGAAAACTATACTTGTTGATATCATGGCTTGAGCTTAGAGTGTGTTTGGCTGACATTTAAGTGTAGAATAATTTTTGCTTTAACAAGCTTGTAGCTTTCGGTTTCGTTGCAGCAATTTTGATAAAATTCGATCTTTTGGGTTGCTGAAGTTGAAGTGTCTTAATGTTCTTGTTGTTATTTATTGTTTGACTGTGATTTCATGGATATGTTTGCTATCAAAGCAGTTTGTTATCGTGTATGAAACTAAAAAGGATGAATTGCTGCAATACGGTGAATCCATTATAGAGGTAGACTGTCTGCATTATAAGTAAAAGAACCTCAGTTGCTCTAAAGGAACTTTCGGCTGGGTTTATGTTCATGTCCAGATGATCAGTTGCTTTCTTTGCT
Organism: Coffea eugenioides; assembly: GCF_003713205.1. NCBI lineage: Eukaryota > Viridiplantae > Streptophyta > Magnoliopsida > Gentianales > Rubiaceae > Coffea > Coffea eugenioides. Next base: position 26,240,896 of record NC_040044.1, on the reverse strand, counting down.
CTATTTTTAGTCAGTTGCTGAATCAGTTAATGTGTTAAGGCCTCGTGGGAATACATTTCGGTTGAGTGAAAAATGGCATGAACGTATGTTTCTGCTAAGTTTCTTTGCTGCATTTTTGTTATTCTTGTTTTCTTGGGCCTGGATCATCTCGTTTGGGATAGTTAGGGGTAGGCATCCATGTTTAAGCTATGTTGGGATTTATGTTTGCAGATGTGTGAGTTTGATTGATGAATAATGAAGTTTTGCACATTGTTTTCGGCATTTCATCCATGCTAGTATGAAGCGGCAAAATGCGCAGCAGAGCAAAGGCTGCTGCATCTGTTTTGCTGTTTTCTTCTCCATGACCACTCACCAAGCCTTGGCCATCCTAATTTGATAGTTAATTTGGTGTGGAAAGGGGCAGTGATTGATTGGTGTTGAGTTTGCGTGTTTGAGTCTTTAAAACACTTGAATCATGTTCGAATACTTTGCTGGAAAATAAACAATCAGTTTTGCCGAACCATTTTTGCATGTCTTTTCCAGATTTTTTGCACTAGGTCTTGCTAAGTTTCCTGCTTGTTTGAATGGTGGTAACTATGAAGTTGGTTGTTTAGTCTGAATTTGTGATGTTGGTTTGGAGATATCTAATCAAAGTTGTGCTCAAGAAATCTGGGTTTGGGGGAAATGTGCAGCAGATTTTCTTTTTCGGTTGCTAGAGCATATGAAGTAGTTGCAGAAGCTTGATGTCATTCGTAGCTTGCATGAACTTGCATGAAAATTTTTTGAAAATTGCACTTTTGCCCACATGTTCCTCCTCATGCTACTAAGGCCCTATTGTGTTCCAATTTATTGCAGTTGAGTCCTAGAGTAATTGCAATTTGAACCATTACTTGGCCTTTTTTTTTGTTCTTGGACCCTTGAAGTTCCCAAAATGTTTAATTGGACTTGAGTGATTGGTTAATATTTGCATTTGGGTCCTTGGTAGTTTTTTTTTTCATTTAGAAATTTGATCAATAATTTACTTTTCTTGGAAATTATACATTATTTGATTTCATTTAAGTCGCGATTGGGAGGGATTTGGTGATTTTGTTTATGCTTTACTATTTAAATTGGTGCCTTGACCCTTTTATTGTTTTGAAGCTATTTTTCCTTCATTTGATTACCATTGCAAGGGAGGTACACTCTATCGCTTATTTTTACTTTACTTGACCATATGTGCACCTTATGTGATTTTATGTGTTTAATTGCATGCCTTTTGAATGTTTTCATTTTATTTATTTATTTATTCGCTTTAGTCGTCTTAATTTCGTATATTTATTTTAGTTCATTTTGATTATTTAAAAGGCATTTAAATGCCAAGTTGTAATAGTTAGGTTTATTTTATTTATTCTCATTTCCCCCCGTTAGATTGTAGTAGGCCCCCCCTCGAATGTAATAGCTAGGGTTTTATTCGCTTTCTTTTCGCTTGTGTGATTTGCATGCTTACGTGCTATGTGTTACCGCTTTCTTAGGGCCTTGCATCTAGATATCATGATTATGTGTTATGTGTTTATGTGATATTATGTGTTTACTCGCTTTATTATGTTTTTATGAGATTATAATTAATGTGTGACGTTATCACACTAGTCCAACGCTAGTTGTGATCTATTTCTCGATACCACACTAGTCCAACGCTAGTTGTGGTTTCCTTGTTTGATTTCTCACTAGTCCAACACTAGTGAGAAAGTAGAAATATGGGCTAGTCCAACGCTAGACCCTTAGGAGCCCTTCGCGCGTTAGATCATGATTGTATGATAAAATCACTTCATCTCATGCATATTTTTCACTTTCTAGGGTCTTTTATCATTTTTGTATGATATTCTCCTTATATGTATATCCCTTATCCCTAATTTCCCTATATATATACCCCTATGTATGATACATAACATTAGAATTGCATTTCATTTTAGAATTAGGATTAAGGTAGTGCATTTGCTTAATTAGATTCGAAAATAACCCCTTGAATATGGGATATGGACAAGTTTGGCTTTCTAGCCTTAGCACGCTCGTATTCCCTCTATTAAAAGGGAAAATTGAGTCACGAACATTAGTCCCCCGCACCCGACATGATGCATTCCTCTAAGACATATATATTTCTATAATTATTTTATCCTTTTCCTTTTCTTAGAGTCTCATATTTCTTGCATTATTCGTGACTTCTCCAAAGGGTCATTATTGGGCATCACAATTAATGTGATTGGCACCATTCAAACTTTGAAGAGAAATTTTGCCCCCCGATGCCCCCCTAGGTCTAGGGTTTGCATTCATATAGTACGTCCAAATGTGATAAATCTTTAGGTTAAAATAAGAAAATTTTGACTAAATCGCGCAACTAGCCTAGGCTAGGTTGGAAGGGTGCCTCGGATTTTTATCCTTGCCTTCCCTTTCTTCAAATGTGACTCCCGAACCTTTTTCTTTGATTTACGTAGATTTGGAGTCGTTTAAAAGGGGTTTTTCCATTTTTTCTTTAAAATTTCATTTTAGGTGACTTGGTACACCTTAACTCTATACCAAGTGGCAACTCCATTTTTCATTCAATAAACCCTTTTTAAACTATATTTTGGGTCAAATCGTTGCATTTTCATGTCCCATTTAGACCCATGTTTTTTTTCATTTTCTTTTTAAATCAAAAATTCATTTTCCAACCAAAATTGAATCAAAAGCCATTTTTCTAAACTCGTTTATTTATTTTCTAAAAATGGGGCGCGACAGTGGTTTTAAAGAAAATACTGGTGTGTAAGTGTACTTGTACTTGTACTCCTTGTGAGGTTGCAAAGTATAAGTGTTCTTCATTGGTTGGATGGACATTCAATTATAACTTAGAAAGAGATAACTATGGAAAACCCATTGACTCAATTAGAGTAGGGAAATTTAGTGTAATCAAAGGGTGAGCCCTTCTTTGCACAAGTTGGTTGCTTCACCAATATTGGAAGAAACTCTTAGTGGATTAAATTCCAAACTTGAAGAAACTTGGGAGTGGACGTAGGCACCAAGGAGGATGGTCAAACTACTATAAGTTGGTTTGCCTATATTTTCTTTTATTTGTTTTCTTTTCATTTAATTATCTTGTGTATTCTAATTGCTCCATCTTTACTTGCTTTCTCTTAGTTTAAATGTGTGTTCACTTAGGTCAATTTGGTTAGTAAATTGGATGAAATTTTGCCATATTTCGATTAGTTTTAATCAACTTAATGCACCACTCATATTAGGCTGCTTTGGGACCTTGCAATTGGCATTAGAGTTTGGTCTTTTAGAGATTAAATTCAATCAGTTTAGGAATAAAACAGCAACCAATAATACATTATTTTTAGAGGGTTAATCCATCACTAAGCTTCCTATGTTTAATGGTGTGAATTATATTAGTTGAAAAGAGCATATGAAAATAATTTTACAATCAATCGACATAGAATTAAGGTACATTATTAAGAGGGTTCTTATGAAGTCACTATCTTAAATATGAATTTGGATAGATTTAGACCTAAAACTAGAAGTGAATTAAGTGTTCAAGATAAGACTAGTTTCATTTTGAATGCCAAGGCTACGAATGCTTTGTATAATACTCTAGATGCAATGAATACATTAGAGTTAAAAGTTGTAAGTCAACTAAAGAAATATGGAATAAATTGAAAGAAATTTATGAAGGTAGTGATGATATTAGAGAATAAAAGAAAACTTTGCTTGTCACCAAAAATGAATCTTTCAAAATGGAACCACATGAAAATATTGACAAGTTGTTTTATAGATTTAATGATATCAATAAAGATCTTGAGACTCTTGGTAAGGAATATTCTTCAGGAGAAAGGAATAGAAAAATTTTGAATACTTTGCCTAAGGAATAGGAAACCAAAACTACTACCATAGAAGAAGTAAAAAAAATTTGAATTCCATGCCTATTAAATCTCTTACGAGTAGAAACTAAAATAAAAAATGCAACATGAGAAAAAAGTTAGAGGCAAAAGAAGTATTGTACTCAAGACTTCTCAAGAAAAAGATGATCTATTCTCCCTTGATGTTGAAGATGAAGAGATAGATGAAAATTTCCTAACCCTTATTACTAAAGAAGTCAAAAGATATCTTATCAATAAGAGAAGATTTAAAAGAGGAGGATCAAACAACAACAAGACGTAAGGAGATAAATGCTATAAATGTGATTAACTAGGACATTACATGAATGAGTGTCCAATAAAAAAGAAGAAAGAAACAAAAGGAGATAGAAAACAAAACTTTAACAACTTCCAAATCATTTGGAATGATTGCAGTTAGGATGATAAAGTTGAATAAGAGATTGAAACGGCTCAAATGGTATTCGTGGTTTTTAAGATATGAAGATATATCAAATAACTCGCTCTCTAATGATAAAAATGGTAATAGTGATGATGATATGGAAGCATTTATGCTTGAATTTCATGATACTTTAAGAGAATTATATTCTAAAATAAGGAGTTGAAAATCAAAAGAAATAAGTAATCCTTAATCACTCGAAAGGGTTTCATCACTCAAAGATCTGTTAGCATTTCGGGTTTTAGAAAATATAATCTTCAATGGAACATTAACCAGTTTAAATTCCAAAAATAATCTTATTTGCTTCATTTTTACCATATTGTCTAAATCGAAATGGTCTTTCAATTCTATGCCAATATATCAAGGAGAATCCAATACCGATGTTATTTCTTGAGTTAACAATGTTGACATTCATCTTACTCCTTCTCTAATTAATCATATCTTCAATACAAAAAATAAGGAGTCTTGTAGGAGCAAAGTTGCAAAATTTTTTCTTATGAAGAAGTTCCTAATTTTGCCAATCATTATGATTTGGCTAAATTGTTTTCATATATTCAAACTACTTTTGAAACTCCTAGTGAAGCTAATCTTAATGAACTTGATCCATTGCATCTAATTATGCTGACAATGATTAGAAATCTTTTGGTTCCTACTAGTGATCATAGGACGGATGCCAATAAAATGAAACTTTATCTCTTCTATTGCTTCATGGAAAAAATACAAATTGATTTTAGTTTTATCATGTGTCATTTAATGAAACAATTGGCATCGATACTCATAGAAAATTATCTTTTGCAAAATTTTTAATTTTGATGTTCAATCATTTTAACATTCCTCCTATTGATGAGCCTCTCAAGGAAAAAACCACTCATTTCTTCACCAAAAACTATTTTGAGCACAAAAACATTTGATTTGATGAAAATGCATGAGTCACTTTAGAATGTTATAGGGAATTTGGTCCATTCGAGCGACAAGTTCATGACTCAAGTCCTCTCCAAAATTGCTCTAAACGAGCTCGAGTCAAGTCTCAACCATCTTCTTCTTGTCACATTGATCCTAGTATTTCTACTCAAACTTCTTCTTTGGATCAAGTGGTAACCCTTTTGACGGAGTTAAAGCAATACATGCTTCTTCTTGAGTACGGACTTCACATGATGATGACTCCAGATCAACAAACACAATTCTTGAACATGATGAAACTCATGTTTAGTGTTCCATAAGTTGAGGATCAACAAGAAGCCACTCCTCTTCACAACCAATAAATCAATGGTTCATCTACTCAAGCAGAGTATTAAGAGGAACCATAGGCACCTCTCTAAAATTCGGGTCCATCCACTCAAATTCAATGAGCAAAAGTTGCTAGTGATGATGAGGACACCGAGGATGATACATTTGAGCAGGTTCAGTGACCCTACTCTCACCAACCCTCATTTTAGGATTTTTAGGAGTAGTTAAGCTCATTTCATGCATTAGTATCATGTAGGATGCATTGTCCATGATATTTTATGACATCTCCTTGTACAAAACTCATTTTGTGATTCTTATGATGACTATTTTTGCATATGGTTTAATTTATGATGAATGTTGTACTCCTCTGGTCCTTGCCATATCTTTCTATGTTTTTCTTTGTATTGTGATTAAATTGTTAGCAAGTGTAATTCGGCCTTCTATAGGGGATACTCTACCCAAATTTTTAGGAAAGTTCTACTCTTAGCTACTTTTTGAACTGATAATAAAAGGGGAGATAAAACAATGCTAAATGATGTTCGTTGATTGTGATGTGATGTTCTTTAATTGTCAAACCTAGAAATACTTTATCTAAGGGAGAGTTTGCTTATATATATGCCATGAAATCAGTGGGAACTTGCTTTAAGTACACATGATCAAAGAAATCATCATTTTATTTGTTATCATAAAAAACAAGGAGATTGAAAACTTAACTTGATCATTTTTGGTTTTGATGACTAACAAGTCAAAATGATGATTTGGATAATTTAGACTAATACTTTTCAGTGAGAAATTTGCTAGAATAGGTACTCAAAACATCAAAGAAAGGAAAGGGTGAAAACAAGAAGGAACACAAGTTGTTGTTGTTTGTCAAACGTAGCTTTGAACGTAGAATGGTTTGATCGGATGTTCGAAGCACAACAAGATAAACTTGTGTATACTTCAGACACAACTTTGGACACATGCTAATATGATTTGCCCGAACAACTGAAGACAATGAGTGCGTTTGGCCTAGTAGCTTATTCATTTATTAGTGATAAATCACAGAAACCTGTTTGGACAGCCTAAATTATACAGCGGTGGTAGCTTTAGGTAAATATATCAACGCCTTTCCACGTATGACTACTAGTGGGCTGGTTTGCTTCCACGAACTCATTAATTCAACGGTTGTGATTGGTTGTCCTTTAAATTTGGTCTTTTGCTGTCAACACGCAATGAATGGAGTAAGAAAGGTAAACAATGCTTTATTCAATAACCAATCACCTGATATTAAAGTTTGTTGTGCAAAACTCCTATTCTCTATCTTCTTCTTTCCAAGCACAACAATTTGACCAGATCTGCACGTCGCACTATACCGATCTAGTTGTTAAACTGCCGGAGGATGTTGAGCTTTGTGGAAGCTGGACAGCTAATCACTGAGGAGTTGTTTTTGCTACCTAAATCCGCAATTCGTGTCTAATGTACAAAGGGCACGCATGAGGTTTATCGGAGACATATTTCAGTGACATCCATCAGATATTGAAAACTGTGTTTCAATTTCATTTTTTCCTGTTCAACATGTCTTCGCTTTCTACACTCCACATATCGGAATTTATTTTGCCGAGCAAGAATGTAATTTTGTATGTTAGTGAACGCAACCTATTGGTCTAGATTTACTACTGCTTGTTTCTCTTGTGATGATTTATTCCACCCAAACCTACACCAATCCACTTCTACTATGGGCTTTAATTTTTATATGACTATATATGTTATGAGTCTGTCATTTAATGGAACTGCACAATCTTCCACAATTTATGTAATTGTTTCCATTTGATTATTACCAACTAATGTTGCTTCATTTGTCATGTCTAGTACTAGGTTTTGTTGGTTGACTCCATTTTTTTTTAAGACTAGTCTATTGTGACCAGAATCATTTAAATTGAACATCATTGTCATCGGCATGTATTGGACAACTGAAATTTGACTCTGTTTAAGTTTTGTATGCTATACTTTTAAACTCTAAAAAATATATTAGCCTCAACTATGTTTTTAGATATTAAAAGGTACGGTATTGGGATAGAGAGTTTGTCGTACGAAATGTACAATTTTTGTCCCCCAATCAAATGTTATCCCTTTCCCACCATTGAAAATTCATTTAGGTGTTTTTTGTTGTCATTTTGCTTTCCCACCACTACATTCAAAAGCTTGGAGTGTTCTAAGAAACTTGTCTAATATGCTGCTGGAATTGAATGTAACTAATCTTCAATTTCTTATTCTTATTTCTTATTATGCTAGAAAATTCTTATTTCAGCCTTGATCCATGTGTAATTATGCTTGTTCACATGAAAAACTTCTTATTATGGCAGTAATCATTTAGTAAATTAACCGAAGAACTGCCCTGCCTTGGCACTCCTACACTCCTGCACCTGTTGTATGCAGTAGGCATTGGAAATAACCAGTTTTGTACTATTGGCCTGGCATGCATCCATCATTCAACCCATGAATGCTGCTAAGCGTAAAATCAACTCCCTCTGTAAGTCTAAAATCATATTTACGACTCTCCTATGTTCGCGCATGGCCGGATAGTAAATATATTTTTGTCTTTTGCAGCCTCTCTTGTTAGTTGCACTTCTGATTGCTCTGTCCAGCCATCCTTCGCTTCAAATAACTACTAATGGTGTTTGGACATGTACAACCACCAAGTTAGGCTTTTACTACATTTGACTTTTTTCTTTTGGATTTTTGGATCCATAATAGTAGTTCTACATATCGATGTTCATAATGGAGACCATTGTTCTGCTCTTATATGTAGGAAATGGCCGAAAAGTTGCATTGGACTCTGACCATGGACTTCAACTTCATCACCACGTATGTGGATTGTAAGAGAACACAACAATGGGACAACCACAAGACCAATGACCAAAATTATGAGAGGCTGGCTGCGTATTTGAGGGAACATTTTACGATGCAAGTCACAGGGGCTAGTGCCAGTAAGAATGTATAGATTCAAGAAGAAGTGGAATGTGTTTTCCACCCTTCGTGGTTTGTCATCTAAACCCGAGATCGGGATTGGTTGGGACGAAGAAAGTAACTATTCATGGCTAGCAACGAGCACTGGCAGCAAATGAAAGTGGTATGTTGTTGTCTATTTTCATGTCAAAGAAAGTTGCTCAGTCTCCATGACTTTTAGCATACTTTTAAGGCTTCCTCTACATGCTTTGTGTCAAGAACTTAAATACTGTTCATCTTACAAAAACTTAGTTTGTATAGACAACTGAAATTTCGGCCACAAAATATGCGATTTAGCATAAACTTAAATATCATTTTGGCCTAGCCTTTTTGCATTATTTTCATGTACATAATAGAAACACTTCATATATTTAGCATGTGAGAACCCGTAAAACCCTAATATTTTTCCTAGGGTTTATTTCCCCTTAATTGCATGTTTTCTGCATTTTCTGGCTTAGGAATATTTTCCTGGTGAATTTTATGAGTAATTATAGTTTTAAGATGAGTTTTCTCGTATTGGATAGTTTTTAGAAAATTAAGAGTAAATAGTGGACGTGGGACCCACTAGTGCGAAAAGTTCGGAAAAATTCGGCCAATTAGGTTACATTCCGGATACTGTGTAAAATTTATCTGGTGTGAATGGATAAGTAAAGGAGTGTGAGGTGATTGATGTGAGAGGAATAAGAAGTGATAAGATTGCATTAGTGAGGTGACAAGTGTCACCCCCTTATTGGTTTGACTTTAAGATTACTATTTCATTTTTTGACTTTTGACCAAACTTGGTTAAATATCTTAAAAATTGGCCAAAAATCACCATTTCTTACCTTTGGATGGCCGGATCTCCCTAGCTCAAGAAGGAAGTGCATTTCTTCAACTTTCAAGCTCCATTTGCTTCAATCTCCCACAAACAAAAGCCTAGATTAGATTCTACTCCATAAAAACCTTTCTTCTAGTGCTAGTAAGTGTTGTAGTGAAGTTTGTTTGAAGGTCTAAGGTGGCCAACATCTCTCTCTCTCTTGTTTCTTGGTAAGTGAAGCTTAAACTTCCACCTACACCTATTGATGCTTAAGATATGATTAGTAGTGATTAGAGTGCTGAAATTTGTGGATTATTTCTTGGTTTGAAGTGATTTGGTTGAGTTTTTTATTTTTTGAGGAATTTTCTGGTTTCATATGATCTTGATGGTGTGATTGTTTTTGATGGTTGGTAATAAGGGGCTTTGGCTCTAGTAGGTGCATATGATAGAAAATTGCAATCAATTTTGGATTTGGAAGGAAATCTGGAAAATTAGGTTTCTTGGTTCTTCATTCTGTCCGAAATTTTTGGTCCTAGATAGAGGCCGAATTGGCCTTGGCTCAAAACATGAAAGTTGTAGGTATTGATGATTTTGAAGTGCCTACAAAATTTCAGGTCATTTGGATATGTGTAGAGTGAGTTATGTCGATTTTACTGTTGCTGATCTGGGTTGCTCAGAATGTGAAAACTGCGCTTGTAATCGTTTGTTTTGACTGGAATTGATTTGGATTTTGTTGTTGGTGTCTTCTGATGAAATGTATCTTGATGTCTTAGCTAACATATGCCTTTGGAATTTCGGCATTTGGACTTGTATGGACTGAGTTATATCGATTACAGTTTTCTGCGTTTTGCAAACCTGTTTTGGTAATTCTGGTATAGTATTTGGCATTTTCGACCTAGTTAAGCTAGGAACTGGATTGAGTGACCTTCTACATTGTTGTAACCCTGTTTCATAGCTTCGAAACGGTGGGTCTTACACCCCCATCCGATAACCGTAGAGAATTTTACACCATTACCGCATAATAAGGGCAAAACAGTTTTCTATTTGGGGCCAAGACTAAGGCCATTTTCTAATTTCTGGTTTGCTATTATGCTCATTTATGCATATGAAACCCTATTGGGGTTGTGTTTAGCATTGCTATATGACTCGTTATCGAGTCTCATTGCATTTGTTGCGTGATTTTAGGGCGTGACGGTGGTGCACAACGTTCTTTTGACTAAAGTGTTTGAAACCGCATTGTGCTAGCTTGGTGAGTGTACTACTCACTTATGTGCTATTACATGGCTTTGATCTTTGTACTTGAGATGTTGAATGTTGATTGATCCAGGTGAGAGTGTACTTTATCACTTTCACATATTGTTCCGCATGTTATTGGAAATTATATGAAATGTTATATGAAATGAAATACATGACTTCAAATATTATCCATGAGCTCAACCCCATTGGTTATTGATTGAATCGAGCCGGCGAGGGCTTGGTCGTGCCAATTAATGTGCCTTGGGGCAACATCATAGGGAATCTTGTAGTATGAGAGACTCTTGATTCCGGTTTACTCGAGTAATACCACAATGCAAGTGTTTGGATTTCGGGCCCGGTTGAGGAATGTTAGGAGGAAGGGAATGGAAGTTAAGAGGAGTCTACGGTTGGTTACTTTTCAGACATTGACGGAGAGTCAATGAGACCTGATCAAGAATTCAAACGAGGAAAAGGGCTCTTGAGAGCCACCCGTATCCTTTTATCCTCATTATTAATGTGTGGCTTTATTTATTTTGGTAAATTGGACTGTTAAACTTGATGTATCCATGAATTTGGTTGCTTGAGTTGTATTCTCACTGGGCAATTAGCTCACCCCGTTCCTTTTGTTTTCCTTACAGGAATATGACTCTTTTGGAATGAATTTTGATAAATGGTTGCCGAATGAACTAGATGAATGACTCTTTTGTATTGTATATAAAATGGGACCCTAAATGTATCACTAGGGCCGTTTTCACTTTTGTTTTGGCAAACCATATATGTAGTGACTTTTGTATCACTTTTAAATGTCATTTTGGTTTGTAAAGGCTAAATGTTATGGGGTATATGTAATTTGATGTTTGGTTGGGTTCGGACGAGTCGGTTACTATTCATGGCCGACTCCGGATTTCATTTTCTTTTATTTTGGGTTATTTTGCCCTTTTGCCTTATTTGCGCGCGTTATAAGTTCCGGAACGTGAAAGATCGCTCTATACTGCACCGTTAGTCCTGGCGAGAGCTGGGCAGGCAGTCCGCTAACCTCTTTGGTTCGCCTTAGGGGAAAGTGGGGCTGTCACATAGCAACCACCAAATAACTACCATTCTTGTCTTCGACTACAGGTCAACAATGACTACAAGGATTTCAAAATACCTGGCAACTGCTAACTTTATAATATTTACACCGAAACAACTTTGGAAAAATGTGCCACAGACAAGTATGCCCAGTCCGCAAGTCAACTGGTCCCAGATAATGCATAACGGCAACCAATTGCTAGAATGAGTCAAAAGAGCAAAGGAAAGGCTCTTGCCTCAACTTCGGTCACTCTTGCCTACTCCCATTATCCTTGGGAAGGAGAGGACATATACTACATACCTCCACTACCTGGAGCGGCACCAGCAAAGCGTCCCGCCTCATCTCTTGGAACAAGTGGCGATCGTGAATGCTCCAAATGTGCTAAATTGATAAGATCCTCTAGAGATAGGAAAAGACTAGATGATGCTATTAGCAAAATCTCTCGATTCACCACCGTTTCCGTGGAGACAAAGCACAGTAGGCATGAAGAGGCAGCAAAGTATAGTGTACTAGTTGTTCAAGACATCGTAAAAAGTATGGACTTGCGGCGAACAATAGCTACCATGTACTTTGCCCGAGACAACAACGAGGGTCAATGAACAGCATTCGTATGCTACGATGAAGCGGAGCATTATATCTACATTGATATAATTATGGAGGAGTTTGGAATTGTAAAACCCCCATAATGTCCTTCTCCCGAATTTACTATTGAATAATGCATTTTAATACCAAACTAGACTGAATTTGTTTAAGTTGACATTCATGGCATGGTTTGAGGCAGCATTTGGGAAATTGGACTGTTAATTGCATGTTTTAGCATATCCCTGGTTGAGACAGGGTTTGGTTTTAAAGTTGATTGGAGTTGGTTGACCAAGTGAAATGTCATCATGGAAAAAACTGGAATTGTTTTAAATTATCTAATTGTTTTAGTGGTTTTGTTATAGGTTAGTGTGTTGAGTGACCTGTTTGGGGTCAACAATGATTTATGCGACAATGTTTAAATGGATTTGTTTAAAAGCCATTGCCAAATTGTTATGAAATGGTTGCTTGGTTTATTTCAATTCATGGCCTTCCATCGTGAATTTTGCCTTTGAAGCAGGGGTGTTTTAGTTTACAAGAGCCAACTACATGAAATAAATTTGTTTGTCCCAATGCTTCCTCCCGTGGACTGACAAACGAAGATGGACAACGAATTACTTAAAAAACACCTATTAAATTGAAATAATTGGAATACAATTGGTTGCTGCTGCTTGTGATGATTATGGACTGAAGTTAAATAAAATAAAGCATGTATGTCATAGGATAAATGTATTGGGACTACATAGGCATTCTGCACTCATATTCCTACATGATGTGAAATTTAGCCAGTGCTAGGGAATCCCTCTGACGTAGGTTCTAATAATTCATAGAAAAAACTACGGTCCAACCTATATGAATCCCAAAAGATTTTGGCATCCAAACTTTTGCAGCCGTATAAGAGAGCTCTATCCTTCCGATTTAAGAGACAAGTCCAATCAAATTGTGAGGTGCAACAAATGTTCATCTAAGCATTGCAATAGTATGCGACTATTCAAATTAATCTGTGTAACATCGTGTCATATAGGTATACTTTTGCATGAATACATGGAATCCAATGTCCACAGGACGACTTTGCGAGAACAAGTTAACACTCCACGTATGCCAACTTTTGAGACTCACAAAGGCCAGGGGCATGTGCATGAGAGCCATATTATAGTGTCAAATAATCCCCCACATGAGTGCTCTATATTCTAGTGTCGCATGGTTCATTTCCACAGCAAGAAAAATACCTACATTAGGGGGCTTATGATGGAACGCTTGGTTAGGACGAGAGGACACAATCAATTCTGCAGAAGAAAATTTGAAAGCAGATGAGTACAAGTACTTTACAATTCTATTTTTTTCCATGAAATACGAGCATCTTTCGTTCTTTTCTTTGAATTATACAATGAATATGGAATGCGACGACAACATCAGTGGCACGCATAGCTCAACCAGGGACCTGGCATCTGATGATGACGAGGACGAATTGATAGTTGCACTTGGGGCGGAGTTAATACTTCTACATTCGGAGGAAGAAAAATAAGGGGGTTCTAGGCTCAAAATTCCTCATCATGACGGCTCATTGTCAGGTCAACAATGGGTAGAAGAGTTGATCAAAGGACACTACAAATGAATAATAGAGAATTGTCGTATTTTGATTGATAATTTCCTCCTGCTTTGTGACATACTAAAGCAAAATAATTTTGTACCTCAAAACTACCAAAAACGAGTTGAAATCGAAGAGGCACTAGCCATGGCACTGGTAATGGCTAGCCATAGTGCCCACCAATGAGTGTTGGCTGAGCATTTCAATAGATCAATGGAGATTATTAATCGAAATGTTAGGGAAGTTTTACAAGGTCTGTGTATGTTTGCTTCCATAATAATTCGCCCATATGACCATGATCAGGTGCATCAAGAATGATAACTCAACAAAATATTTTCCGTGGTTCAAGATTAGAACATTAAAGAACGAAATCTTTAATTAATGATGCAATTTATTGTGTCAAAAAAGTAATTCAATTAATAAGAGCATAAAATAATGTTAGTCCTTGGACGATGCAGGATACAGTGGGAGCATTGGATGGAACTCACATTCTTACGTGCCCGCCACAAGGCCACCAAATAGCGTACACAAATCGTCATGGGTTTCAGTCACAAAATCTTCTAGCAATTCGCAACTTTGATATGCAATTCACATACATATATGAAGGGTGGGAGGGAATTGCACATGATGCCTGAGTTTTAGATGATGCTCTATCACATTTGTCGGACTTCCTGATACTACCCCAAAGCATATACTTGTCTTACACTTATATTTGTCAGCCAAAGTTGTTTATTCCGTTTATGCTGGTGTACAACATCATTGGGAATTGTCGCACCTCTTTCTTGTATATTTTAGGAAAATATTAGCTTGTCGACACTACATACAAGATGTTCCCGGCTTCTTACCGCTATATAAGAATGCAGGACCGGGGGTCCAGAAAAAGCTTTGTTCAATACACTTCACTCAGAGTTTAGAAATATCATTGAACGAACATATGAAGTGTTGAAGAACAGATTTAAATTTTTAAAGAGACCGGCTCCAAATTTTTATATAACGACCCAAGTAAGTGTTGTGATAGATTGTACAACTTTCTTTGCTTGAACCAAGCTGGGCGATGCCCACTTTCAATTGTACGAGGAGGCAAACGGTGGAATGGACCAACAGGATGGTGGTTTTAGGGGGGCAAACATTCAGTCGTTGAATGCAACCCAAGCTGAGGTCATGACTTGGAAGGCAAGGCGGGATGTGATTGCTACTGAAATGTATGGAGCGCAACATAGGAGAAGGCGCTAGGCATTGAGGAGTGATGATTTAATGAGCTACTGTTGTCTAAGTTGAAATTTCATTACGTTATGGATGTGTCACTGAAAAAGGCAAAACTGTCTGCCAGGCATGTATATGTAGGTTTAGTATGAATAATCGAGTTATTTTAGTGTATTGTATGTAGTAAGTAGATAATCTTGGGTGTAGCGTGGATCTTCCATTCAATTAAAGCCTATCCTTCATAGTTTGTATTGCTATAATTGGGTTTTAGACACAGTCGAATGTTAATATCAAAGGGTGACTGTGCTTTTGACTGGATCGAACAAGTCAAATGTTTGACTAAATAATTGTTTTCTTGTACAAACACCTATTTCGAATATATCCATGTTGTCCAAACAATTATCTTGCATAATTTCAATTTAAAAAGTCAACAAATAATTCGTAGATAAATTATCCCAAATAATCTACTATCCAAACGCACTCAATGTCATCTCTGATGATTGGATGGATGATCAAATGCACACCTTGACTATATGCCGTTCGAAAAATTCTTGACAAAGTTTGGAACTTTTTGTCCTTGTGTCAAACACACTTTCAAATAAAGAAGCACCTCTGTTGGCCGTTTGAACATCTAATGAAAAATCCTTCTCAATTTGATTGAATGCACGTATCCAACGATGCTCAAATGACAGGACATCCAACACCTCTAATGGCTAATTAAATGCTCGACCGTTGAAGGGCATTTTGAACCAATTTTAGACTCCTAAATATATCATAAAGTCTGAAGCATTAAAGGACTTTTGTCTACATAGACTACAAGTTTTTTAAGAGTTATTTTGAGAAAAACTATTTTTGTGTGTGAGTATACTTGTACTATTTGTGAAATTGAAAAGTGTAAGAGTTCTTCAATGGTTGAGGAGGTATTCAGTTACAATTTAGAGAGAGTTAACTAGGGAAATTATAAAACCCTTTGGCTCAACTAGAGTTAGGAAACTTAGGGTACGTTTGATAAAACTAAAATTTGAAAACTGAAATCTGAAGTCTGAAGTCTGAAATCTGAATCTATTAAATTATCGAATTGTTAAGTATTAAATATGTTACATTGGAGTGTATATCACATTCAATGATAATTGAATAATTTATCACTTCTTGTTTATAGCAAATTTTACTAAGAAAATACTGTACCTTTTAATTAATTCATATGTTCTATTTTTTATTATCAAATGCATCTAAAAATTTGAAGGTCTGAATCCATTAAATTTAAATACTGAATTGGGTTATCAAACGGAGCATTAGTGTGAGCCAATGGTGAGCCCTTCTTTGTACAAATTAGTTTGCTCCATCAACAATGGAAGAACCTCTTAGCGAATTGAATTCAAAGCTTGAAGAAACTTGGGACTGGACGTAGGCACTAAGAAGGTTGGTCGAACCACGATAAATTGGTTTGTCTATCTTTTCCTTTGTTTGCTTTTTTTTCATTTAATTTTATGTGATTTAATTGCTCCATCTTTACTTGCTTTCTCTTGACTTAAGTGTTTGTTCATTTATATTAATTTTGTTAGTAAAATTGGATGAAAATTTGCCATAATATAATTAGTTTTTAATCAACCTAATTCACTCCCTCCCCATGTTAAGTTGCTTTGGGACCTACAGCTTCTCGACAATGTGATATGAAATCAAAATGAGAACAAAATTTTAAGATATTCAATCTCTGTATGAATTGACCACGGACGAACAAAACCTCTTGAATCACCCGAACCAAAATGAGAGAGTCAAATTGAATATGGATTTTAGAATAATCATGTGACAAGGCAAGTTAACTCCTGATCGTAGAGCATTCGCTCCTGTCTGAACACTAGACGCCACATCAAAGTAACAAGAGAAAGCCCAAAAAAAAATTACCATCCACATCTCGCAAAACTCAATTAGCAACACTAATTCTTGGGTTACCTTTGGAACACCCATCAGAATTCAATTTAACAATATCATTTGATAGTTGCTTCCAATATACAACCTTCAAAACCTGAACCTTTTGAAGAGTATAAATAAATAGAAAAAATATTGGCCATGATGAACAATCAACAACCAGCCGCTTGACCCAAAAAGAAAAACTGTCACAAAAATCGGGAAAAATAAAGGAGCAAATGGACGTGTACTCTATTTCATTCACTGTAATTATTGGAAAATATAATTATAGTTTATATCTCTTCTCACAACTTTATCTTTTTAAAAAAAGTTCAAATATTTTTGCTTATGGTTCTATTCCTTTTAGCAATAATATCTTTTTTAATAAATTCATATAATCTTTTTTATCAATATGGATTAACTTTACTTTGTGTTAAAAAAAATCCTTAGTGTGATTTTAATTTTTACTGCAGTAGATTTATTAATATTATCGGGAACTGATTAATTGTTAATGAGAGAGTGAGTTGTTGAATCTTTTGTATTTAGTTGATTACCAATATGCAGTTCTAGTTTTATGGTCATTATAACAACGCTTAATTTTCTTTAAAGAGTATGTATCAATTTTTTTGGTATGCAAAGTAGTATCTTATTTTACTAATCTAGTATAGTAAAAATATGTAAAGAAATTCTCAAAAATGAAATGGTAGTTTTTTTAACCCCGAAATAAACTTTTTTATTGCTCAACGAAACAAGAAGCAAAACTACAGAGAGTTCATGGAAGCAATCCCCAATTCTAAGGCACTAGGAGTACTACCCCTGTGCAAACTGCACATGTACAGAAGAAAACTCCCTCGAATCAAGTTGAATAGCAACTCTAACGGCTCCAGGCAACTGCTGAAGAGAAGTACAAAATAGATCTAAAGAGGATCGTAGTGCCGCCAACTTATTCAAGGAGGTATTCGCTTCTCTAAAGATGTGAGTGGCTGATGAGGAAAGGTCCCACAACAAAGCACGAATTCTTCTGAGCACATTGCAAAGTGGCCACTTAGATATGACACTGCAGTTTATCAATCTTACCAAGCTTTCCGAGTCCACTTCAATGAGCAAGTTGCCCACCATCCTGTTTCTACAAATATGAAGCCCATGTAGCAACAATAAACTCTTGGCCAACAGTACATCCGCTTCTCCAAACTCCTTGTGATAGGCAAAAAGCAAACAGCCCTCATGATCCCGAAGCAACCCTCCTCCATAACCACGCCCTTGTAACACACTTGCATCAGTATTGAGTTTGATGAAAGAACTTACAAGCAACCTCCATGCCATGAAACAAACACCGTACCCTCCACGAAGATTGCCTAACGAACCTAGCCCAAGAGTCGCTATAGTCACCCTTGAAACTGGATTTGGAGAACACCTTAGCCTTTCCCAATTGATCCACAAACTGATCCACCATAACAATGACTTGCTGCGCATCAAACCGAGCACCTTGAAATTGAGCCTTGTTCTCTACCTTCCATAAAACCCATAACACTAGCAATGGCAGAACAGCCCTAATATAATCTATGGACGTAAAAGAAGATGAATAAACCCAAGAGAAGATCGTAGCAGAGATTGAAGTAGCCCTGACCTCTAAAATGCCAAATCTGTGATTATAGTGATTCCACACCTCCTGAGCCACTGGACCCAAAAGAAATAGGTGAAGCACGGATTCTTCGTGAGCACCACAACAAGCACACTGGGAAACCAAATTGAAGCCAAACTTCTTAAGGTTTAACTCTACAGGCACAACTCCCACACAACTTTCCAGGAGACAAAAGAAACTTTTAACGGAACTAGCTTATTCCAAATAACCGTGTCAATTGTGGATCTATTCCACCGCCGCCATAGAGCCTCTCATGCGGACTTGACCATGAAGTCCCCAGAGGGGGAATCAAGCCAGACCATGCAATCTTCTTGGTCCTGATACAGCTGGATGCCTTGAATCTCAACTACAATGTCCATCGGCAACCATGCCTTCAAACACTCTACATTCCAACCATTTTCTCCATAGAATTCAGCTAGCAAAATGTGAGGGGGATCACGTATGGGAACCACGTCAGCTAGGGGTGTATGGCAAAGCCACGGATCATACCAAAAGTCAACAAAGCCCTTACCAAGGCACCACCATATTTTACTATCAACCAAGCTACAGATCCCTTGTAATCTCCTCCAAGATAGTGGAGATCTATTAACCTGGGCTATTAGCGGGTGAGAGCCATTAATATACTTGACATGCATGAATTCCGTCCATATTGAATCTTTCTTCTACAACCGCCACCATAACTTACAAGTAAAAGACACGGACATATCTTCAAAAGACCGAAATCCAAGACCTCCCTCCTCCACTAGATAGCAAACTCTCTCCCACGACATCCAATGGATGCCCTTAGTCTCAGCAGATTTATCCCATAAAAATGAGCAACAAATTTTGACTAACCGCTAGAAAATTGTCTTGGGAGGATGCAAAACTTGTAACAAGTACATCGGCATAGAGGAGAGAACATGCCTCAACAAGACCAATTTGCCACCAGCTGATAATAACTTGGCACTCCAATGAAATAGTTTATCCCTCATTTTAACAAGAATCGAATCAAATAGGACACACATGGATTTTCCCTTGGCAACAGGAGCCCCCAAGTAAGTGAAAGGTAAAAACTACCATTGAAATTGTAGTTTTGAAACCACCAGAGCCACCTGCCTATCTGTAGCTTTGTTCGAAATCAAAAAGGAACTTTTACGAGCATTGATCCGCTAACCAGAATATTCCTGATATAGACCAAAAAACCCAACTAGCGCGTCCAAACAGTCCTCCAAGCATCGGGCAAAAATCAGTATGTCATCCACAAAGGCAAGATACAAAATTCTAGAGCCCGCCATAACGTAAAATCTACTCTCCTTCTGTAAAAAAAAAAAGATGCAACAAACCCCGACCCAGAAATTCTGATACCAGCAAAAACAATGCAGGAGAGAGTGGATCACCTTGGCAAACCCCTCTGGAAGATTTAAAAAACTCAGCTGGTACCCCATTAATTAATACTAAAAATTAGTTATTAGACACTATCTTAAAAATAAGATCCACCACCCAGTCATGGAACCCAAATTGGTGCAACATAAATAACAAAAAAGCTCTATTCCACCCTATCATACGCATTTTCCATATCTAATTTCAACATTAAATTTGGGTTTCCCAACCTCTGATCCAATTCCAAGGCCATTTTCTGCACTAATAAAATATTATCACAAATCCCTCTGCCAGAGACAAAACCCGACTGGCAAGGCACTATTAACTTGGGCAACAAAGAGTTTAACTGATTAGTCAAAATTTTTGAGAGAATTTTGGAGCTAACATTACATAGGCTTATCGATCTAAATTCTTTCCAAGAAGACGCCCCTGGTACTTTTGGAATCAAAACAATAACTGAACTCGTGAACCCTTGGGTTACTGTGCCCCACGAAAAAAATCCTGTGCAGCTTGCAGCAGGTCCTCACAGATAGTAACCCAACATTCTTGGTAAAAGCCTGCCTCAAATCCATCCGGCCCAGGAGCAGTCTCCCATGATAACGAGCACACCACCTCTTTCAACTCCTCCAATATGGGTAATTTCTCCAAGAACTGATTATCCTCTTGTCGTAAACTAGGCAAAGAAAATTCCAACTATGGAAACACTTGACTTACCCGATTAGACCTGAACAATTTCTCATAAAAGCTAACAGCCAACTCTTTAATCTGTTCTTCATCTTCAAGCCATTCTTCATCCTCATCTTTTATTCTAGCAATAAAGCTCCTACTCCGTCATTCATTAACAACCGAATGGAAAAAACTTCGAGTTTGTGTCACCCTCTTTAATCACTTAATTGCACATTTTTGCCTCCAGAATTCACACTTCCTTGACAAAGCTCTAGCATGGACCGCCTGCACCTCCACCAGTCTTGCGCTGGCATCTACCATGCGACATTGATCATACTCCGCCTTCCTCAGCCGAAGGAGCTCCTCCGCCTCTCTCACAGCCGAAAAAATGTTACCAAACACTCGCACACTCCATTCCCGGAGCCTTCCCTTGGTATTCATCAACTTACAAAAAAAACCAGCCATCCCACCAATATGGATTGGCACCTGCCAAGCTTCCCTAACCACTGCGAAAAACTTAGGGTGTTTCAGCCAAACGTTGAGAAAGCGAAATGACGAACCTCTGTTCCCCGGATTCCCACACTTAATCAACAAGGGGGCATGATCTGACCGACCTCGTAGGAAATGGGACACCTTGGTTCAAGTAAACAAGTCTGACTAGTCTCCATTCACCAAGGCCCGATCCAACCGTTGCCACACTTGTCCATTAGTCCATGTAAAGGGTGACCCATCAAAGCCAACTACAGATAGATTACATTGGCATACCGCTTCATTGAACTCCTCCATATTACGTGGATTCGAGGGAGCCCCACCCAATCTTTCTTCTACCTTGGATACGACATTAAAGTCCCCTACCACCATCCAAGGGCTAGAAAATTGAGTATGTACCCTAGCCATCATCTCTCACAACTCTCGCCTCCCTACCCTCATACACTTGGCATACACGGTAGACAGATGAAAAGTACCAAACACGTGAGAAACTACAGCTACCTCGTCCCTCCATAACACCCAGATTTTATTTCCTAAGAAAGATTGACACTTAGAAAATCGAAGCATTCGGCCAATTGAATTCAACTAAGCCGCATCTGTCATGGGCTCAAGTACCACTAAAATCCTTACATTATTTTTTTAGCATAAATTAAATAAAAGTTTTTGAGAGTTTGATCAGCACTAATCATTGGTATGCAGAGAGGACTTAGCTTGCGAAAGGAATTGTTGCATCCATTTGGCATAATTAATTTGCCGACCTGATCTCCTGGAAAAATTATTCAGCAACTCCACATCCTTGGAATCGATCACTGCACCTCACGGCAACTGACTATCAATTACAGCCGACCTCATCAGACATTGCTCCAGTGTGAAACGTTTCATGAGCCCCCTCCATCATATCCATATACTTCCTGCGACGTGCTGGTCTCGCCCGTGGAGAACATAGTGGAGAAACTCCAGCAGATCGACTACCACCTAGAGCTTTCTACCCCTAATCCATCCTATCTGCCACCTGCTCCAAAGCCGCAAAGGAGTTGGAAACCAAAATAGGATCAGTCTCCAAAGTTGCCTCCACCTCCCTATGCCTCGTGTCCCGTGTAGGAGCCAAATCTAAAATTTGTCAACGCACCTTTGCATCCGACTCTCTCCTCCCCCCCAGTTCTGGTTTCTTCGAGCTTTCCCCAAGACTATGCTCATTTCTGTATGCCATTGCAGTGTCCCAAACATTTTGAGCTTTTTTTAGTTCCACAGATTTGCACAGCTGAGTCTAAAAGATGATGATTCTGTCCATCCTCCAGCAATCTGTCCTTCCCTGTCAATGCTTGAGATGTTGCCCCAACGATAGCAACATGAGCATCTGTAAAGACTTGACCATCCACCTGAATAGTAGCCTGAGGGTTACCCCCCTCCAACCCCACGTCCTCTTTTCCAGACACTGTAGCCTTTGGCACATATACCTGTGTCACAGCTCTCGAATTTTGCACTTTTTCGTGGTTTAACTTCAGCTCCGAATTCTTCCTGAAACATTCACTCTCCAAGTGCCCAAGCTTGTTACAAATATTGCAAAAGGCAGGCCAATCCTCATACTCTACACGTTGCCGTTGACCGAACTCCTCATCCCCAATCCATAGATGTTTGATAGGGGGTTTTGCAATATCCAATTCAACTAGCAGCCACGCAACAGATGACCTCTTCAGGGAAGCAGTAGCCCAATCAACCTGCAAAGGCCATCCAATCAACGACCCAAGCTTGAGCAATAGCTTTTTGTCAAAAAATGGCAAAGGCAATCCTGGAACATTACCCAAACTGGTGCAATGGAAACCTCCTTATTCATGTTGAAATCGAGGGTCTATTTAGAAACTATCATGGGGGAATTTTGTATAAACCATGTTCTATGCACGAATAATCACGTATAATCCTCCTCTAGAGTTGGGTAAATAAGAATGTGATGAGAGTCTAACAAACCAACCAAACATGCACCCTTCAAACCGACAGAGACAAAAAATTTTTGAATGATTTCCATTGGCGGTCGATTGAAAGGAAAACGTCCAACCAAAACATTCTTAGATGGTGCAGCTAACAACAACATATCTTGCTTTGAGAGCACCAATGCTAGCTCCCTACGATACGAACCCAAGCAACCAATCTCTGGAGCTACTGAGGCATTGCTTTCTCCCGCCACAATCGATGCAAAAGACCTCCCCAAGAATCCTAGAGGGCTACTAGGGATGGAATCTAGCGGCCAGGCAGCGGCCATGGAAGAAACGTTATCTAAGAAAACCCTAAGAATTCAAAATACCCTAAGAAACCTTTATTTGAGTGTTTGGATCCTATGAATTGCTTGTAAGGAGCTTCGAGAGAAGGAGATTGAAATATATTATTGCAACACTGAAAAGCAATTGGCTGATATTTTCACAAAGATGTTGAGGACTGAAACTTTTATGAAATTGAAGAAAATTTTGGGTGTGTCCAGATTTGAGGAGTTTTGAAATGGTAGTTAAACATTTAGAACACATTATTTTTTAAAATTAATATTAATGAATGTCTATTAATGTTATCAATTTTTTATTTGATTTGTTCATTCTTGCACAAGCTCACAAATAACAAATATATATATATAACCATGCTAAGGTACAGGTTAAACACTAGTTTACATTATTTTATACTTAGTCATAAAAGAATTAGTATATAGTATCTGGGAGATAAAATTGAATTTCAAATTAAAAAAGAGATAGAGTTG
Source organism: Coffea eugenioides (assembly GCF_003713205.1). Lineage (NCBI taxonomy): Eukaryota > Viridiplantae > Streptophyta > Magnoliopsida > Gentianales > Rubiaceae > Coffea > Coffea eugenioides. The sequence goes on along the minus strand of NC_040044.1, from coordinate 26,217,110 downwards.
GACATAACAATTACATTGCCAAAAAGAAAAAAAGAAACAACTATCATTGGCAGAAAAACTATGAATCTTATATGGCGTTTATGTGTAATTTCTGTGTGCTTATGTTTTGTTGTGGTAAATTGCCAAACCTTAGTGTAGATATCATCAGAAGAAGAGGTACATTTGAATTTAGTCATTTTTTTGCTGGTGATGATATGGGACAAGAGATGGTGAAACTGCCACTTTTTTCTTGCAGTATTGCCTTTTTCTTAATTGGTTTTCGTTCACCCAGAAAAGGTAGTCAAAGATGGTGGTCAGCGACTGCTGCATTGTAATTGGTATTGCTAGTGACTGTCCTAGGTTCCAGATGGTGGAGGAAGCAACAATTGCAAAAATTTGTGGGCAAGATATAAAGGGGCAAGAAATTTTAAAATTTATAAAAAAGTAAAATGGAAAAAAAATTGAAAACAACGTCCAATATCACATTAAAACAAGTTGAATTGCACTAAACCCCAAAATAAGTACTTCCATACCCCCCCCCCAAAATTAACATTTCTTGAGCAAAAATTTGTTTACTACATCCAAATATTATTTGTTCCTATACTTTTCTTTCTGCTATTCCTTGTCTTTTTCTTTATCATTTTTCTTTTTTGGTTTTACTCCTCCCTTTTCAATCTTCACCAATAATCTGACTTTCTAACTTCTATTACATTGGGTGTATATGTTTGGCGGTGTTTTCCATTATCTTCCTCTCTAGGTTGTGTAAATTTTACATTCCTTTATGCTTACTATTTTGTCTTCAATTGCACAATGCAAAACATGCAAATTAAAAATGTATCTAATCCAACTTTATAGAGCTGCATTGGATTAGGATTTTAGATAAACACATGTACTCTAAATCACTTAAGGTGGTATAACTAGTAAGTTTTGCAAGATTTTAGTACTTATTACTATTAGATTACCGGGGTAAAGGACAAAAAGAATAGCGAGTTGACTCTCGTGAACATTTGTGAATAAATATATCAATGACTAGGGTTTGAATTAAATCCACTAGTTCCAGATCGAAATCAATTAAAATTATTTAGATCACACCAGACCAAGGCTTCAATGGGTTTTAGAAAGAAGACCCAGTGGAATATCCATCTACTAGAAGGCTAGCCTAATAGCTTTCCAAGCATACATAACAAGCGCAAAATTGCTCAAGTGAATTTATCAATAACTTATCACCCTTGCATAAGGCGGTCCCATACTCAGTGGCACTGTCTCAGTCCATGCATAGAGATTTGTTTTTAATAACAATTGTATTAAAGCAAAGGGTTGCCCCAATAACTTTTAGGTGTACAACATGAGCCCAAAATACTTGATCTAACTTTTTAACAATCCACAACTTTGAATACTATTAACCAATCTATATTCATGTAGTTTTTTGATATGGAATGTGGGATGTGACATCCAAATCGAGACCCAAGGATCTGGTTAATCAATGGGTATCCATAGACATTTCCATAATATGCTATCAAAAATAGCAGTTCAACAATTATGTATAATAGATTGAGTTCTATTTTGAATCTTACTCCATGACAGATCAGACAGGCGGTATTCTTAGCCTTTGAAGATAAATGCAACAAAAGAAGTGTTATTCGTGATTATCTCATGGGAAATGTTTGCATTGATCAAGCATGTAAGAAGCCTGAATTAGAGATCAAAGGTTCATGTATAGATTGCAAAAAGAAAAAAAAGAAGAGAAGGTTTAAAAAGTTCAAAGTTTCAGATAAAGTTCAAAGAAGGACCAAGTGGAAATTTTTCAAAAAGAAAAAAAAGTTTAGTGCAAAGAAAAAAGGAGATAGGTCTTTTATCCGCAACAAGAGGGGCCATTATGCATCAAAATGTCCACAAAATCAGAAGGGAGTAAATTTAATTTATGATGTTCAATTTGAATAACAAACTCCTACTCTTGATGAATTAGAATACGTTTTCTCAGAGGAAGACAAGCCAACTGACAAAACTATTCTTGCTTTGCAGGTACCTGATGATATTCCTAAACAATATCATTACAAGCCACTTGAGCCTGCAAAAACTTGTCCCCAGACTATTGTTCATATTTTCCCTACTAAATATGATAAACCTGTCCCTGTTATAACTTTCTTTGATTCAGGGGCTGCTATGTCCATACTAAGTAATAAAGTCCTTCCAACAGAATTTTGGAAATCAGAATAACATCAATTTCGGGCAGCAAATGGCGAGACTTTTGAAACCACAAAAGTTACAAAGGATGCTATTATTCTATAATTTCTTTCGGATTGTAGGATAAAGACTCACATCCTTGGATCTTCCATTCATGGTAAGGATTTGGTTGTTGGTTTTGATATTTATGAGAAAAATAAATTCTTGATGAAAGCTCAGGGTATTCAATCAAGAAAATTTTTTAAGAACTATACAAAGACCCAAAACCTATACCTCCAAATTCCCATTCCAGATCAAGAAAAAATTGATGTCTTCAAAGCCAAGATTATTGAACAATCTTGTGCAAATAATCACATTGATTTTCTAAAAAAATGTGATCATCCTCTTTGGCAAAACAAAGATTTTTTCATTAGCCTTCCTTTCAAGAAAAATGAAGAAATAAATCCCACCAAAGCCAATCATGCTGGAATGAATCCTGAACATTCCAAACTTGCTCAGAAAGAGTGCTTAGAGCTTATTGAATTTGACCTCATTGAGATTTCTGATTCTCAATGGGCTTGTCAAGCTTTTTATGTTAATAAAAAATCTAAACAAGTCAGAGGTAAAATGAGGCTTGTCATCAATTATCAACCCTTAAATCATATCTTAGCCGATGACAAATTCCCTATTCCAAATAGGAGCACTCTATTCTCTCAAATTGCCAATGCAAAATGGTTTTCAAAATTTGATTTAAAATCAGGGTTTTGGCAATTAGGTATCTGTGTTGAGGATAGACACAAAACAGGTTTTTGTATTCCTAATCATCATTATCAATGGAAGGTTATGTCTTTTGATTTAAAAACTGCTCCTTCCTTGTTTCAAAAAGTGATTATTAGAATTTTCGAACCTATCCTTAATACAGCTTTAATATTTATTGATGATATTTTACTATTTTCAGAGTCTTTTGAAGAACATATTAAACTTTTGTATAAATTTTCTGAGATTGTAAATATATATGGTATTATGCTTTCAGAAAAGAAAATGACCTTGTGTCAACAAAAAATAAGTTTTCTTGAAATGAAAATTGCTGAGGGTACTTGTATTCCTGAGCAACATATTGGTGATTCTATTCAGAATTTTCCTGAAGAAAATCTTTCCAAAAAAACAAGTTCAACAGTTCTTAGGAATTGTGAACTATGTTCGAAACTTCACTCCCCAAGTCTCAAAGTTGATTCATCCTCTCACCAAGTTGCTAAGGAAAAACCCACCTCCATGGGGAACTTCTCAAACTCAAGCAGTAAAAAGTCTGAAAAAAGACTCTTACTGAGCTTCCTACCCTTTATATTCCTTCAACTGAACATCTTGTACTTCAAACTAATGCCATTGATAAGTTTTAGGGAGCAGTTCTTATTGAAGAAGTTTCTCCTGGAAATAGAAGGTGTTGTGGTTTTGCTAGTAGAAGGTTTAAACCTTTTGAAATGCACTACCATTCTTCTTTCAAAGAAATTCTTGCAGTTAAGCATGGAATTGAGAAATTTGTGTTTTACCTTAGACCATGCCATTTCAAAATTGAGATGGATATGAGTTAGTTTCCAAAAATGCTCAATTTCAAGCAAAAGATGATTCCAAATTCTCAATTACTCAGGTGGTCAAATCAGTTATCTCAATTTTCCTATTCTGTTCATCATATCAAAGGGAAAAATAATATTATTGCTGATTTCTTCTCAAAGAATCTCCCTTTATCAGCAATGATGTTTTCCTATATCCCTCCCTCTGATTTGCACCCTCCTGAATTCTTTGATATTCCTCAACCTTGGGAGAAGGAAAATGTAGAAATGAATAGAACAAACCATGAATTAACTGTTTTCAGAGAATATGGTGGTTCTATTCTCAATCCATTTGGAATCAATCCAGAGTATCTGTTTGCTCATGTGTTTATTGCACAAACCCTGAGTTTTCCTCTACCTCTTTTATGGGTAATGTAGTATCTCTATCATCAGTACCATATACTGATGGAATTTCAAAGTCCATTCTTTTCACAAATAAAAGACTTGGCTCAAAATCTTCAAAATTTCTGCTATGGTTCAAACCCAAAGAATGGTGGAATAGTCTATTTTCTTCATACAATAGATATATGGTGCTACATTTTCACAGACTAGTAGATATCCATGGACGGAAAATTTAGATCCTACCATTCTGCTTAGTTTACAAATATTTGCCATGTTCAATCCAAGAAGATGAGGTGAATTATTCTGAGGCTCAAAGATACATTTTCCAAGCAAATGGTGTAATTCCTCCAGAAATTTGGCTAGGAGAATATGGATCATGGAATTATGGATCATCTCATCCACATTGGTCAACAGTCCAAAAAACAAGGGAAAAATGAAGAAATGATAAATGCTGATTTTATGCAGGATTTTCCGCTAGATGAAAATACTGCTTCTTCCTCAAGAAGAAGACGAGTCAGAAGTGAAAGTCAAAAAGAAGCCAACAAAATAAGAAACAGAAGAGCCTACCATTCTGCTCAGTTTACAGATATTTGCCATGTTCAATCCAAGAAAATGAGGTGAATTATTCTAAGGATCAAAGATACATTTTCCAAGCAAATGGTGTAATTCCTCCAGAAATTTGGCCAAGAGAATATGGATCATGGAATTATGGATCATCTCATCCACATTGGTCAGCAGTCCAAAAAACAAGGAAAGAATATGAAGAAATGATAAATGCTGATTTTATGCAGGATTCTCAGCCAGATGAAAATACTGCTTCTTCCTCAAGAAGAAGATGAGTCAGAAGTGAGTCAAAGAGAAGCCAACAAAAGAAGAAACAGAAGAGCCCATGAAGACTGGATCGAAAGGATGAATATTGCAGATCCAGACAGTACTCCTTCAGATACCCCAGATTCCTCAGACTTATGGAAAAAAATGTGTGTTTTGATTACTGTATTTTCAATAATGATCAAGTGTGCCGAATGACCAATTGTAAATTTGATTGAAGTTTGTAAGGGTCAATTTACTATACAAATAATAAAGGTCAGGTTACTGTGCAATTAGTAAATGCCAAGTTACTTTGCAAATAGTAAGGGTTAGGTTACTATGTACCCTTTACTTTTCTGAAGAGTCGTTTTGTCTCTCTATAAGTAGGAGCTTCTATAGACAGATGAAGCATCTGAAAATGAGAGAAAGTGTCTGTAAAAAAGAGTTTGAAATAAAAATCTCTTCCTGTGTGTTTCTACAATGTTCTAAATAATTTTCTTATCAAATTTCTATCCAATCCTGAAGACGAATTCATAGTACTCTGAATTATTTTTGGGATTCTTCTTTTCTTCTTCCCAAACATTCTGTTCTTCCACTTTTTCTTTTCCTTTTTCTAGTCTTCTGGCCTCAGATTTGGCTGCTGCTTCTTCCCTTCTCCGTTTCAAGATTTGTTCTCTTGCCCACTTTGAATAATTCTTATCTGGCCTTTCTTCTTCAACATCATGTTGAAAATAAACTGGAGTTGGTGAAATTGGTAAAGAACCAAAATAGTATGGTGTAGGCATTTCTCTTAATGGTTTAGCACCAAATATAAAGACAATGCCTATTTTTGGTTCTGGTTTTGGCTGTGAAGAAAACTCTCCAGTTATTTTCAAACTCTCAATCTATCTTGTCAGAAATGCAATGTCTTTCTGTTTTTGCTCTTTAAATTCTGAAATAGAAAGACCTATCATAGAAATCTTCCTATGCACTTCTTCCAATCTTTTTCCAACACTTTAATCATTCCTAAGACTTCTAAGCTTAGAGTCCTAGTTTCCATGGCACATTTTTCCAGCTTTGAAGAGACCTAGGAAACTTTCTCATGGATAGAAGTAAGTACTTTGTTTTGACAAAGAGTATTTTCAGACTGCCAGTTTAGAACTTCTTCAGTTTTACTAGAAGGAAGTGTTTGGCCACTAGGAAGGATAGTGGGACGAGCATTTGGGATTTTAGCCGAATGGCTAGCATGATCTTTTGCAAATGATTGTTCTAGTGAGGGAAAATCAGCAGGACTGAACATACAAACCTATGGAATTTGTGGGAGTGGTTCAGGAATTTGGCAAGGTTTAATGCTCAAGTTCTCTTTTTCAAGGATTTCCAAACATTCCTGGTAATAAGGATGAAACTTCTTCTTAATCCTAACCATTTTTGGCATCCAGTCATTAGGAATCGTATACCCATCAAATTTACTTCTTAAAGAAGTCTATCGGACTTCTTTTCTAGTTCTAGGTCTTGATTCTTAGGAGGATGACAACTTGGCTTCTTTTTAGAAGACTTCCTCTTTATACACCTATTACAAAAACAGACATCAAAATAAATATGACCTGAATATGGATCTTGAAAATGATAAATAGGCTTTGCATCAGAACTAAAACCATATTGAAGGTCAATTAAAGACTCCCTGGGTTTTGACCACGGTTTCGGATCATCCATTGGAACTTGAATCATAGAAATCCAAGGAATTTCTTTCTTTAAATGTGAATGATCAAACCGAATCTCAACAGATCCATCAACTTTATCTACCATCTTTGAGTCGGATGACTCAATAAGAAGATTTGCTACCCGAAGAATTTTTTCATAGTCAGTAATCCAAGTTTCTGGAAGTAATTGGATTAGATCTGTTCTTGAGATATGTCTGGGAACATGAGTGCATGTTGCAGAGTGTTGTTCATCGACTCTTATCAATAGAGCTTCTTCACCACCTGGTAGAGTTAAATCAAGTGCATGATTTTGTACTCTATATGTCATTTGGTAGTGTAAAGTTGCGGCAATCCAGTCTGGAATCTGTTCAGCACCATAAATCTGCACTTGTACTTTTAAAGCATCTAGCAGATGTGGTTTAGATAATGACATATTAAAATTCAAAAACAAAGTAACAAACATAGGTCCAGCATTTAAAGTAGTTTCAATAGTAGCTACACACGCATGCTGATATTTTACAAATGCACTATCTACTAAAGCTAATCTAGCCACAATTGGTAATCCTTTTCTGCCATGAAAAGATAATAAAAATCTAATAGCACCAAAATGGATATGAGTATAGCCTTGTTGTTTCCATTGATTTGGAAAATCATGTGGAATATGCAAAGTTATAAACTGTTCCTTACCTGTTGCTAGGATGTGATACTGATCCAACTTGGAAGATTGAACATACTCTTTTACTCCTTTGGGATGATGCTTAATCAGAGATTTTATAGCATCAAAATGAGAAGTATTTAATCTTGAAAACGAAAAGTATGGATCCAACAAAGGTAGAGATGTAGGATTTACCTGTTCTGGTTCAATAGAAACTTCATACAAATAATCTAATTTTTTTGAACTAGATCTGGGTGAACTTAAACTACTTGAATTCATGATTTAAATTCTAGTATTGGAGCAGTGACTCTAGATGTGCAATGGGTTACTTGATTCACCCGATCTCCCAAGAGTTTACTTAATCTGATATACCAGAATTTATCTCAAAAATTCTTTGCCACAATCTATCAATATAAACTTGATATTCAACTATAAATCTACTAAATTCTGGATATCCTAAATCTAAAAAGTACTGGATTTTACTTTCATAAATATTTATTCTATCTAATGCTTCGGACTTATCTAAATTATCAAACCTAAATTGAGGACAATATTTCCAAATATTGACAAACGTGTTTTGATAATAAAACCTGGGAATATTATTAATTCTATACATCTAAAAATGGAAAATTATCAAATTTTTTACTGGAAAATTATCAAATTTCTTACCAACCTCAAGTGTTTAATATGGCTCTGGTACCATCTTCAGGTTCTTCTAAAGAAGCTCTTTTTAATTTACATTAGTTTACATGCACACTGGTAATTTTGAGACAACACAAAACACAAATTTATACATTGTTTATGTGTATTTATGTGGATGCCCATCAATCCATATGGGGTCCTGTAACCTGAATTTTGCTTATGAAAACTAATCATTAAAAGTCATTTATACAAAATATTAAAATATTGGGTGTGTTTGGAAAGGAATTATTTTAAAAAAAAGTTTCCTATCCAAACACACATTAGTAGTTTCAAACTACATTTGAGAGAAATTACTTTTGAGCAAAAAAAACAATATAGATCCACCTAAAAAAACACAACATAAAACCTAGTTACATTAAATCTGTTGATTGATATGTGACGTGTGAGTTGTGATTTATGTGTGTCTACATATACACAAGTCTAGGTTGGATTTAAGTAACAATGTGATTGTCTATATGTACATGAGTCTAGGTTGGATTTAGGTGACATGTGAAGCATTTACATCTATTTGAAATTATGATCAACAGAGAAAGGGAGCTAGAAAGGTGTGGGGAAGAAAAAAATGGAAAAGAAAGAAAATAATAGAAAGAAAATGACCAAAGAAAATTGAAGAGTTAAAAAAAATGATTTTAGGGAATAATCCATTTAGCTTTTTTAGGATATTCAAGTCTAGAAACATTAAATATTGGGTAAAGAGCTCATTTAAAATGGTAAGGGGGCGAACAAGCTACTCAACCAAGGTGGCGTTTGGTTCACACATCGGAATCGGATTTGGATTCGGAATCGGATATCTTGGATTTGGAATAAGGTCATTCATTTCAATACATATGTTTGGTTCAAGTACCTAGAATGTGTATCATTACTATAGTTGATGTTTGGTTCGTCGACTCTTTCGGAATGGAATATAATCAATATATTATAAACCACATCATAAATGATAGTCATTGGCTCTTTGTAAATGGGATATAAAAAATTTTCACTAATTAAATAAATTAATATAAATATATTAGTAAATTTAGTATAACTAATTAATAATTTCTATTAGTAAACATGTATAATTATTAGTATAATTGATAATATCAATTATATTACATAAATTAATATACATTATAATTACAATTAAATATTATATATATAATTAAATATAAATATACAAATGTTATAATATAAATATATAATTATAATTATATAATATATAATATTTACTAATATTAATTATACTAATATTTTATATAAATATAATATATATTACATATTAAATATAGTTATTATTATTTTTAAAATAATAATTATAAGTATAATTATAATTATATACATTTATATATGATAATTATATGCACATATAATATACATTTATAAATATCCATATATATTATAAATATATTATTATATAATATCAATAAATTTATAATATATATTATATAATTATAATTATATTTAACTAAATAATTATAATATATAATTATATAATATAATAATATCATTATTATAAGTTTGTAACTAATTAAATTAAATATTATATATAATTAATTATAATTATACAAATGTTATAATATAAATATATAATTATAATTATATAATATATAAATATTAACTGTACTAATATTTTATATAAATATAATGTATATTACATATTAAATATAGTTATTATATTTAAAATAATAAATATAATTATAATTATATAATTTATTGATATTATATACATGTATATATTATAATTATATGCACATATAATATACATTTATAAATATACATATATATTATAAATATATTATTATATAATATTAATAAATTTATATTATATATTATATAATTATAATTATATTTAACTAAATAATTATAATACATATTTATATAATATACTAATATTATAATAAAATATATAATTATAATAAAATATTATAATTATAATATATTATATATGTATATATTATAATATATATATATAATATATATATATATATTAATTATACTAAATATTATGTAATTATAAGATTTTGGAATCACACTTAGGTTTTGGACAAAACTCATCAACTTACTAAAGAATTGTGGAATGCTAAATTTTTAGATATCATTCCAAAATTTCAATTCCGATAGTAGTGAACCAAACATGAATCATGGGGTTTATTCCAATTCCCCATTCCGAAACCCTTTTACCAAACGCCACCCAAAAGTTTATGGGGGTTTAGAGAAATTAACCCTTAAATATAGTTTTTATCCGATAAAGTATTTAGAGAGCTCCTAAACTATTTCAATTGTCAAGTTTTGATTTTTCATCTATTTTAAGTCTCAAATTAATCCATGACAATAAAAAGGGTCATATTTTGATCCTTTAGTCCATTTTTACCATTAGATCCACCAAATTTTACCTTTAGATTCATCGACATCAACGACAAGATGAAGGAAAGGATCAAATTTGGATTTTTTTTATTATTGAAGTGCCAATATGAGACTTAAAATAGATGATGATCTAAAAGTTAATGATTGGAATAGTATATGTGCTCCTTAGGTAGTTCATCCTCTCTGGTTTTGACTTAATCTATTATGCTGTAGTGTGACTATTTTTCTTTTTTCACCAAGGTCAACACATTATATATTGAAAGGATAATTCTATATTGAGCGATATATGAGTTAAACTACAGACACAAATTAAAATATGACCTATTTTCTTAATTTTAGGTATTTCTTGATTTGTGTTTATTGCTTAGAAATGTAGTAATTTTCAGTTACTCTAGGTACATGACTCATATTGAAAATGCTTGATACAATAAGATTAATCACAAAACTGAGCAGCTGCCCTCCTGTGCACCTCCTAGAGCTACATGGAAATTTAACCTCCCATTTTACATCATTAACAGGATCACTATAATATGATTCTGATACGAAACTCTAACCGAAATGGAAAGAAAGGCTCCAATGGGTTCTCAATGTATTAAACAATGTGTCGAAGTTGAGTACCAAACAGAATTGGCATTATATTTCCTCTATTATGAGATGATATCTCTATGGTCCCTGAGGATTTCAATCAAACTGTTATCCACATGACCTATCACACTGAAGAAGCACGGAACTTCCCCGGACCGAACTGACCTGATGAGCTCGGCTTGCTGATTGGGAGAGTGCGTCTTAAGCCTGAAACACAGACAAGAAGGTGAACTAATTGGGGGCCCCGAGGTTGTCCCCGAGGGCACTCCGACGGTCAAGTTAGTTTTCCGGTCAGGGAGATTCACGGAAAATACAGCAGTCGGGAGTAAATGTCCAATAGTCAGCGTACCTTGCGCAGTCATTGTGCGTTACTATTTATACCTTCTTCGGAGTCCGACCTCCGTACGTTTCGGGACCTGCCCAGAATAGCCTCAATCCCGCGCCTAGGGGGAGCAGTCCTGACCTATGCGGGATTGTACTCAGGAGCCCTAACGGCAGAGGGCCGCAGGACGGTTTCCATGGGCCCGGAGTCCAGCCCAACTCAGGCCTTCTTGGGCTACCACGTGTACAGGCCCAGGACGGGGCCTCTGCACTAGCCCCCTAGATTAGGTAGGACTTCCAAGCAAACCTAATCTATACCGCTACCACGTGGGAGCCCAGCGTCGCACTGCTCTGCCGCGGTCACCTCTGGTACAGCGTTGTCACTGGGAAGCTGCGTCCGCGTCCTTTCAGTTGTCGCGTCCCTTCGGTCTCCGTATCGCTATTAAATGCGTTCACATGGGGCGGTTCAAATTCAAGCAACCGTTTTCCCCCCATTTGGCTCCCTATAAATAGGAATTCTCAGATTTTCTCCAACTCTATTTGCCATTTTCCTTTCTTCACGTATTTCCGATTCCCAGCAGCGCATTCCCCACTTCCAGCAGCGCATTTCCGGCCTACAGCGCCCAGATTCCGGCGACCCTGTTCATTACTTCAACTCCAGCATATTCCTTGTCCACTAGTAAGTCCTTTCCCTTCCTTCTCTTCGCTTTTCTTTCTCTCCTTGCCCTTTTCTGCATTTTATGTCGGATCATTCCGGCGTCACTTCCACCGCATCCCAGATTTCGGCCTGTCGTAGAGCCTCTAGAATCTTCATTTCCTCCTCGTCTTCGTCCCCGTATTCATCTTCATCTTCTCCTCCTCCTCCTTCTTCTTCCTCTGCTTCCAATCCCAATTTTCTCATTCCTGACTTGCTCGAACCTATTGACATCATGAGCTATCTGTCTGCCCATTCTCCTTCCGCCCGACTCCTGGAGGAGGTGGCCGAGCTCGATGCCCTCATCGAGCAGCAAGCCACTTCTGTCATCTCCCCCAAGTCTCCACATAACTCCCCTGGCGGAGCCTAGGGGGGAGCTGGGGAGGACAGGGACTCTTCCGAGGGGACCCCTGCTGCCGAGCAGGGGGATGATTCTGAGTTCAACTACGGTCACCCCGACCGGGAGGAGGTCACCCTCTCACCCGGGACGGTGGCCGAGTTGGCCGCGTCGTTCTCCATCCCTCCGGCGTTCGAGCCGCGAGCCGCCGGACCCACCGATCGAGCCCACCAACCTCCCCCGGGCTTTGTAACCATTTACAAAGAGCAACTGGTCGCGGGGTTCTGACTCCCCATTCCTCCGGCCCTGGCCGAGATCCTGAGCTACTGGGGGCTCAGGATCACCCAGATCCACCCTAATTCGATCAGGATCATCATCGGATTCCTGATCTACTGCCAGATCTGCTCCATCCCCTATTCTCTCTCTCTCTTCCGTGCTTCCTACGCCCTCAAGGCTTCTCTCCCTGGGTGGTACTACTTCTCCCGCCGTTTTTGTCATATCAATTCCTCACTCTTTTATCCACATTTTCTCACAAATTATATTTTTCTCAATCCACATGCCATGTTTGCACATTCTTCTTTTATCATTTATTTTCTACCTCACAAATTGCACCCAATTGCACTTATATGTATCTACTATCATATTTTCATCCATTTGCACACAAGCACCTTTATTTTCTCAATTTGCACACATGCACTTGTCTTACATTCGCACACATGCACGTTTTCTTACATTTTCACACTTGCACTCATATTTGAGTTTTCATTTGCATCATTCGCGACCTCTATGAGGACTTTCCTTATTGGCCACTACAACTCATGTGGTTGGGACCAAAAAGCCTCGTAAGAGACATTTTAGATTTAGGATTGCATTTCTTTTTCATATCCATTAGTCATGTGCAACATGCAAAACATACTTTGGGTAGAAGAAATTAGGAAAAGAAGGGCTAAGTCACGCAACTAGCTTTTGCTAGGGTAAGGGAGTGCCTTAGGCTTTGCCTTTGCCTTCTCCCTTATCAAATGTGACCCCCGATCCCTTTCTTTGGTTACGTAGACCTAAAAGTTCTTTAAAAAGGGTTTGTTTACTTTTCTTTCCAAAAATCACTTTTGGGTGACTTGGTACACCCTAACTCTATACCAAGTGGCGACTCCATTTTCCATGCAAAAAACCCTTTTTGAACTCTGTTTGGCCAAATCGTCGCATTTTCAAGTCCCACGGCCTTTTATTTTCATTTTCACACACATTCACATACATATTCCACACACTACTTTCACACCAATCAAAAAGAGGGGCGCGACAACTTTATTAATAAAATTTGCTTTTTATCAAAAAAAAAACGTTTGAAATGTACCCAATGCACATTTTTGTGCATGTATATTTGTTTTTTTGAAATATAAATTAGCGTCTCAGATATACATCAATTATTTTGGGCGAGTCCTAAATCCTGTATGATGCGCATGGGCTCAAAATTTAGAGTAAGATCTAGTAAAAGCACATTCATTGCTATTTGGTTATATTGGAAATTATATATATGCCTTTTAAGAGGGGATACATAGCTAAAAATGTTACAGATAAAATGCAATCTGATGGAAAGCGAAACAGTTATAGTCGTAAATCAACAACAATATGCCAAACTGTTTTACTTTCAAGTTGTTTGAAATTCACTTTTTGTCGGTCGATTTTGCAGACACCAGATCCATTTCTTATATTGTCCAATGTCCCATTAGGGTTTCTTGTGGTTTTAAAACTTAGCCCAGATTGGCCGTTCTAGCCGATCACATTCTTGACTGATCTACTGTTTGGCCTTGTAAGGCCTTCAATCCCAGGATGATGAAACATTGCATTGACCTAACTAAACCGCCCAGCAACTGTTAAACTATTGAACCAGAACGGTTTTAAGTGAACCGACAGCTGGTTCATTACTCTTGACGTAATTATGGCCAAAATTTCTAAATTTGGTCAAATCTTCACATTTAGATGACCATGTGCATTTAATTACGACAACTACCAAGCCAATCTTATTTTTAATATATCTCATAATAAATACTCCATACTATTCTTATTATATATCGTTTACACTCTCTCATTCTATTCTTTTTACACCCAAACAAGTTATTTATATATTCACTTATTTATCTCTCTAAGTTTTTATCAAAAAAATATGTGTACATATGTGTCATGTCATTTTTGAATTGTTAGAATAATTTTTTTGGTCCTTCTATTTTGTTTTTTTATCATTTCTTAATTTATATATTTAATATGTATATAATATTTATTAAATAGTTATGACGTCACGAGTCAATTATAATTCAATTCAACGACCCATGATCCAAGTAAGGTCAATGAACCGGTTGGGTTTCAAAATATTGGGATTTCCTTTGCTGTTTTAATAATATCTAAGAAATCGGGAGAGATATAAAAATGAACCAACATATTTTGAGGAATCAAAAGTGTAAATGTGAATATCTTGATTTACACCTTGACAGTCAAACTGACTGTTTCCATGAAGAAAATTACATCAGTAACATAAATTTTGAAGCTAATCAGCTGGTTCAACCGGTTAAATGGACAATTAAGGTTGATGTCTAGTCCAAATTAATCAAATAAACCTAGCCATTGACCCTGTCAAATCGCATAAAAACTTGAAAAAGTTTTTAAATTTTTTTCATCTTTGTGCATACTTTTTTTGTTATTTTAAAGTTAAATTTAATTAAGACATATATAACATTAGGGTAACTTCATCAGATTTTTTTATTTTTAGGTCCAATTCAATCGAGCAAATTTATATTATTTTCACCAAATTATTGCAATGATATCAACATGATGATTTCCTATATCTCTTACAGTCATTCACAGCAGCAATTTTCAAGATATTGCATTGTAGTCACACTTAACTCTACCCCATATTCTTGTACTGCGAATTGTCCAAAAGTTTGATGGATAGATTTCCAATTTGACAAGAAAAAGGAAGTGAAGATCCAATATAGTGCATTTTTTATGTAAAAAGGATCTAATGAACAATGGCGTATCGAAAGTGCAAGAGAAAACTGATTGCGAAAATGATCGCCGCCTAACTCATTATAGTATCTGGTAAAAAGTTCAATTTCTAGACATGGCTACTCATCAAGACACCTTACCTTTAATTTTTCAAATAATAAACATTGAAAGTAAGCCAAAAGTTTCAAACCACAAGAAAATAGGGCTAATGCTACTTGCATGTGGGATATATAGGCATTCCAAGTGGATTAATTTTTAAGATTCAAACCATAAGAAAATAGGACTAATTTTTAAGATTTTGATACATTGACGTTCCATTTTTGATATTAAGAAGGAAAAGGTGGAGATATATAGGCACATATTTTTCGCATATTTAAGTGTACAAAATTGTAATGTGGGATGATCTACTGAGTTCAAGTTGTAAACTGTCCAAAATAAAATTTTCAAATGTAGTTTGAAGTCAACTCATAACTTTAGGGTGCAAAGTGCGTTTAAAAAAACTAGGGATGCAAAAGTGAGAATTTTGGTAACATCAAGGATGCAAAGAGGAATTATTCCATGAAATTATGACTCTAGAGGGACTCCACGAAAATATATTGTTTGATTTCAACAGAAAAACTATCATAAATCCGCCCATATGAGGTGTTTGGTTATGCCTCTCTAAGAAGTTTTTGCTAAAAATATAATATCCATTTAGATAGTGTGTTTTTTTTTATGTTTGTATAAAATTTTACTGTAAATTAGTAACTTACAGTAAAATTTTTTGTTGCAATAAAATTTTTACAAAAACCTTTTATGTATTTAGAGGTATTTGAAGGATATTTGAAATTTTCTGTCGCGTTCCACATGCCATCCACAACGTACATTACAAATGAAAAAGTGAGCATGAAATTTAGGACAGCTAGTTAATTACAATGCACTTTCCTAGCAAACTATTTGGAATTGAAATCTTGTCCTTTTGTTGGATGTAAAACCGACCAAAACAAATGAAAGTCAGACATGTACATGTAAATTCCAAAACTTTCACCCTTCTCCAGCCCATGAACAGAACCGAATTTCTTCCAACTAAGATGTTAAAGTTTATCAAGGTTTGTCGCTTTTGAGAAAAAATGTAGTTTGTTTACCAGTTTAGTTTCTCAGTTTATGGTCAAGATGGCTAACTAATGCCTGCTCTTTTGTAAAGAGGAACTTTATGTCATTATCTTAACTAACTAAACAGTAGCCTTGCCTCCAAAGGTTCGCCCAAATGAATAACTACGTGAACAATAGGCTAATGATTTCGGAATTCCAGAATAAACTTCAGGCAATCTATGATTACTTTATAATGATCAAAATGACAAAAAGACCCACATAACGTCTTAATGTTACAACATTCCCCTTATAGTCAATGTATACTGTAAATCGTTTAATTATTTGTAAGTTATCTTTATACACACACACAAATATAAGTGTGTAATTTAATGGTGCATGCTTTCTTGGTGTTACACTTGAAGTATGTAATTGAAGTGATCAAAGAAGCTTTATTGGTTAAAAAACTATAAATTCTTCATATTCTACACAAGACATGTATTAGAGTAGTTTGTGCTTTTGAAAGAAATGTAAAATGTGATTAAAAACTACTCTTTTGTAAATTAATTGACAATGATAATGATGATTGTAATTTTAGAATATAATACATATAACAATGTGTGGTAATAGATGCTGGATTAATACTACATAGAATTATAGATGATCATTTTTTTTATAAAATTCAAATTTCGTTAACTAGATTGTTAAAATCGTCTAGCACAATTTGATTTATATCACAGAAATATGCACTAATGATAAGTTAAACATGCACTAGAAGTAACAAATATGAAATTTAATAGATACAAAGATCTATAAAAATTGTAAATAGATCTAAAAAATACAAGAAATTTTAAAAAATTTTCTAATAAGATAAAGCACTGCAACTCCCTTTTATACATATTGTAGTCATCAAATCTACTAAATAACTGTTTTAAACTCCAATAGTGATGATAAGATCTATCACGATACACCCAAAATGCAAAAAATTTTCAAATCTGATAACCAGATCTGAAATAAATTCAGATTTAACAACAAATTGAGGAAAAAAAACTAAACAAAAATCGCATTAGGAAGTAGGAACCCCTAGGAGAACTAAACAAAAATACTTCTCACTAGGAACACCTAGAAAAAATAGAAAACTCTCATTAAGAAATTTTAAAAGAGATTACATTAAAAAAAATAAAAATGGAACCCACTCCTGCCAGAAGGAAGGACTTTTGAAAAGAGGAGAGGAATTATATCCTCCAAAAAAGAAAGGCCTATTGAGAAGAGGAGAACAAGTCGAGAGCAATTGGAGATGTTTGAGAAGAGGAGGAGAAGGTAATAAACTAATTGACAGTAGAATTATAGATGACTATAGTTGTAACCAATGTTGAATGGATTGTTAGCCAAAATTCTGAGCAGTGCACGGAGTCTTCTGCGCAACTCGCGCACCATTGTCTGACGTCGGTATCCATTAAATATGGCAGGTCTTTCGTCTTGGATTCAAAAAAGAAATTCTTTGTAAAACCGAATTGTTGAAATCATCAGTTATTTACAACAAATAACTTTTGATTTTAAACATGCACTGAGAGTATGAGTTTGGGAGTCCATCATGAATTGACGAGAGCGTCAAATCCGTCACACTTATTACAGGAAAATGATATTAACACTTCTAGAAAAGTCTTTAATACTTCATCCTTTCTTTAAAAGTTTAAAAGGAGAATGCAGCGTTAGACGTTTTTTTAGGAGTGACAACAACATGTGGCTTACTATAATGGTGGACAGAATTATTTTTCAAAGTTTACGGCTAACTTTCAGTTATGTGCAGCTAATTTATTAATTATTCATAGTGGACTTATATTTTTGTCCTTTCAACTACCATTTCAACAAGAACCAAACATGCTAAAGACATGTAGCTGATTAGAATTCAACAAGAAGTAATGGCTCAGATACAACCCATTAAACTTGTAGTGATTTTGCATGACAAAGAAAGGGTACTTGTTTTTCTCTGCCTTAATTTGTTTTGTCGATGGTAGCTTTCTAGTAGGAGACAAAAGGACCAGCTAGCCTAGGTGGAGAAATTCTCATCTCAGGTTTTCTATGTTTTACTACGATTAATATCTACTTCAAACAAGGTTAGAGGGCAAATACTGTCTAACCACACATTGACGTTAAAATCTGAAAGAATAGTAAAAGTGCCCCTTACAATAATGCTTAAAATCCTATGATTTCTTCCTCAATGGTTGATAAATTATTCTCATTTTTGAGAAATTTTTTTTATTATTTAAGAAATATGAAAGACTAAATAAAGGAGGAAAATTGGTGATATTGTAAATGATAATTTATTGTAGTTAAGGTAGATATTGGAAGAAAAGTTAGGACAATTTGTAAAGCTTACGGAAAAAATTTCTGTGAAACTCAAAAAAAGACACCATCAATTATTCTAAAAAATGTGAGGCCCCTCTTTCAAAGTTTACTTATTGAGTGAGAAAAAAAAATGAACTTTTGGAGAAAAAATTACTTTCTCATGTTCCACCAAAGCAAGAAAGAAAAAAGAGAATATTGGATTCTGACTAGAAATTCATAATTAAATTTTAGCATCAATTAGATTAGATAGGTGCAATCTCAAGTAGTAATTTATAAATTTAATTTCATTCCAACGAAAACATTTGAACTCATTTCTTTCTTTTCTGGATTTCTTTTTGCACAATATCCAGAGTGATTACAATAGTATCTTTTCAGTTATGTATGGTCAAATCTGCAAACCTTCACAAGATTCAATTGGCTTTCCAATTTACTAAAGAGGAAAGAAAATTGACCATACTTTCCAAGAAATGTAGAACAAATCCAAAACTTTTTCAGTCATGAAATCTATTCTATTACATGGCAGTGCCTTCCAGGGTTTCTACTGAATTTGTGTGCTAAGACCTGCAAAATCTCATTCCACACGCAAAATAACGAATCAGAGAATAACTCAGAACCCAAGTGCCATAATGTCCTAATACAAAATAGTCCAACAACAGCTCATTGCTGCACAAAAAGTTGATGAGAACAAAAGTAGACTACATACCAATTTTGTTAAGTCTGCATCTTTCCCAAAGATTTCATTAAAAATGGCTGCACAAAATATACACACAAAATCTATGCAGCCTGCAGAGACGGCTACTCCTGCTGCTTCAGTCACAACTAAATCCTATATCCTTCTTTTACATCAATTTATGGTACGGTAAAAACATACCTAACATGTTATTGTCCAAGAGTATTAGTTGGGTGAATGATCAAATCCGGTACTTACTGAAAATCAATTATGGAGTGTTACCTAAGCAAATGCAAATGATAATGCCACAGCCTATATTTTATTTCTACAGCAAGTTTATATTGAAATGACAAAACTACCCATACTAAATCCAAATTTGGACTTGAGAAGAGCAATTTTGGCATTTTGTGCAAAAATGGCTGTGGAACTAAAAAAATTGACTGTGATAGTAACAGCACCTCTAAGCAAAGCACGTTAAGAAAATACCGAATTTGACTAATTTGGTATCTACAAGTCTGCCTTTATTCAAGAATGTAAAAACACGACCGTAAATATATAGAGAGGGGAGTATTAAGTTTGTAGTTATTTATATGTTCGATGTATTTATATCAGTGTTTATTTTTTTGAGTTTTTAGTAAAGTCAGACTTTGTTTCTATCAAAAGTAGATTAGAACCTAAGAACTCTAAATCCTGAGGCCAATTATGTTTTAAGGCAACTTATTAACATTTCATAGTTTATCAAATATGTATTAGATAAGAACAAATGTTGTATTAGTAGTTCTTGAAAAAGATTAATAATGCTCTAACCCTACTATAATGTTTGATTTTACAATTTAGGAGCAATATGCTCTTCTACATGTCTTGACCCGTCTGTCATAGTCTTTTCACCTGTCTGTTTTACTCGTTCTGCAGCACATTAAGAAGGTTGGGATTCTTTTGAAAACAATTACTGGGTTTCTTTTTTTTATATTTTTTTGAAAGTGACATTGGTTTATTATATATTTTGAATCGATAGGAAAGCAAATGTACAATTAGTGTTCAAAAAACTAACAAAATATACATAAAAAAAAAACTCACTAACCAGCAGAAAAATAGAAATGGTTGATCATTCAAAATTTATCCATCTTATATATAATTGAGCGATATCTTCAACTAGCCTAACATGGAGTTCCCACAAGAGTTTATAGACTTTCTTTTTACGTGTAATTTTTAGTTAATCTAGCATTTTCTTCAAACACATCACAAGCTCGGTCATGGAGGATTCTTGCAATGGACTATGAGAGTCCAACATGGGAACCATTTTTTTACAGGTGTGGGACTTGATACTCAATGATTAATAGATTTTCATATCCATTGTCATTTTCTCATGTTAATTTTTTGGTATCTCATGCTTTGACAATGATCATCTTAGAATAGTCATTTTCTCATGTTAATTTTGGTATTTCGTGCTTTGTTCACTTTCTATTGCTGTACACCACTAATGAGTGTCAAACAATTGTTCTACAGTATGATCTAACAACTCCTCCATGGAAAGAAGACAAAGATTAAAAGGACGAATATATCATCTTAAGACTTGCACGTTTTTGTATACACAATTGACAAATCATACAGGAAAATTCACAGAAGCATATAATTTCTTGCATGCTTTTCAAATGGTTAAAGACAAACATAGACAGAATCAAAGAAAATTAATTTTGTGGGAGTGAATTTTAACATATCTAAACTAATGTACATACTATATAACATGAAATCTTTTGAAAAAAAATACGTAACACTAAACATCCTCAAACTTTTACGAGCAAAAACCTGGACTGGTAAAGAATATTTTAAAATTTTTATTTTTTAAGGGAGGAAAATCTAATTTTCTAAAACTTGGGAGCCCCTTACCCTCCCTCGTCTAGCTTGGTATATGTAGACAAACTAAGAGAAGAATTAAAAGAAAAAAAATAAAAAGTTTTTTTTTTCATTTCTCTTTTTTCGGGACAAGTTTATTGTGCAAAAGTATATGCATTTGAAGAAGAGTTTTCATGGTGGATCCATCACTTGTATCATAATGTTCTTAGCCTATGTTTTAGGGACACAGGATAAAATATATAATGTTAATAACATCTACCACTCGAGAAGTTTAACCAAGTTATCAAATAAATGATTTGATTTGACCAAATTATAGTAGCTCCTTACGAGTAACATTATCCATACGTAAATAACAGTAGTAGAGAAATGACAAAATTGCCTTTTATAAAAAAACTACATTCACCCCCTCGAGGTTTGTCCAAATTAATAAAAGACCCTATAATTTGACCAAAAGTCAATTTAAGATTTTAATGGCCAACCATTAATTGAAAAAAATCCTTAATGTGATCCGATAAAAGATGAAACTCAAACTAAAAGGAAAAAATTCAATTACTAACTTTTATGAAATGAAAACTAAAAAAAAAAACTAGAAATCCTCTTACTTTCTCTTCTTTTTTTGTCTATCACTCATTTCAGCTGCCATTATACTCTCCTGACCTAGTTTTCCTACATCAATTCTTCATTTCACTTAAATGTAAAATCTAGAGTGTGATAATAATTTTTAGCTAGACTATATGACCTTGTAGCCATAATATGATATTAAATTTTTATCCCTAATTTTAGATGATTATATTTGTTGGATTTTTATTGCAAATTTCTAAATGGGTGTCTTTCTCCATAAATCTTAAAATTTAATGCTTAAAGGTGGATTTAAAATTAAAGGTTTATTTGCTTCTTTGGAAAAAAAGTTTGACTTTTTTCAAAATTACATGAAAATGGTTTTTTTATAATAGAATATAATAATGGTGGCTAAAG
Source organism: Coffea eugenioides (assembly GCF_003713205.1). Taxonomy (NCBI): domain Eukaryota; kingdom Viridiplantae; phylum Streptophyta; class Magnoliopsida; order Gentianales; family Rubiaceae; genus Coffea; species Coffea eugenioides. Next base: position 26,194,986 of record NC_040044.1, on the reverse strand, counting down.
AAACTACACAAATGAGTAAAACATTATTGTTATTTTTTTTTTATTGTAAGCGAGAGGACTCGAACCCGAGATCTCTTACTTACACTCCCTCCCCCCATACCACCCAACCCAACCCTCCCCCCCAGTAAAACATTATTGTTAATGATGTCATATGACTACAGATTTCACTACACTTTAACCGATACAAAGACAAAATAATGGTGAAAAGAGTAAATAATTAATGGAAATTTTTATTCAATTTATAGTGGAAAATGTTCATTCGATAAAAGTTTGGCCATTTGAAGCATTGGACTGAATTTGATAACTATAAAGTCCTTTTTGTCATTTGGACAAAACTCAAGGGAGTAAATGTGATTTGGACGAACTTCAGGGGAAGTAATTGTAATCAACTTAATCTACAAAAGGGTATTTTTGAACTCTTAGACGTATATTTTGGTATTTGTAAGCATCATTTGTAATTTCAATTAAGGTTATGAGGGTATTCCTTTAGCCCAAAAAAAAAGGCAATGGGAGCATTTGTTAAATATTTTGCCATCTGAAGGGTTTGACTGTAACTTGACCAAACAACAGGGTTCGTTTGATAATTTGGTCAAATCTCAAAGAAGATAGATAAAATTACTCAAAAAATATATATTAAAGGTTGCACAATCAAAACGTGACAACCTCATTATCTTCCCTACTAAGTTGCACATGAGTGGAATCTGGTTCACGAAATCCTCGCACGATTTAAATTCTTGCCACGGAGCATGTGAGATGAAATCTTCAGACTGCCGGCCAACACAAGCATACAAAGGTAGACTCCCACGGGAAAGCAGGCAACATCCCTTGCGTAATCATGACCATTTAACAACCACAGAACAAAAGATAAAAGATATTGGCGACCCCAAAAAAAGCTTGTGAAACTCCACCCTTACAGTCGTTATTGTTTAAAATGACGTAAATACCCATAAACTAGATTTTCTAACAATTTAAAATGTCAAAATGATCATCCGACATAGTTTAATGATCATTTTATATTACTTTTATGGAGACCTCTACAGGTCAAAAGTCTAAATTTGAAAGAAAAAAAATACAACATTGTTTAAGTTGCAAAAATCAACCTAAAAAATAATGAACAAACCCGCAAAGTAATAGACAACTCCAACTACAAAGCCTAGTGTTATACTTAAGAATCAGTAAATAATTCAAACTCACACGGTATTCTTAAAATCATCGTTATTATGAAGGATTAATCTTTTATATGCTAACAGTATATACACTTTCACCATTGAATATATAACATATAATTTGAACTTGAATTTGAAACCCAAATTTTGCGTATGTATCGTACATCTAACCAGGAAAGTATATACATTATCGATGTATATACGATTTACTCAATTATAAATTGCTTCTATTATTAGTTATGCAACAATTTAAGATTAATTTAAATGCATGGAAAACTAAGTGAATTAAAGAGACAAAGTAGAGAAAGTTATCAATGAATGCTTGAAGGGACAATTACGTCTCCTAAAATATCAATTGCCAAAACAAAATGTATTGCGTCATTTCATTGAGCAAAAAAGGGAGCAGTTTCAAGAGTGTTTTTTTTTTATTGAGTGAAAATATCAATTGCCAGAACAAAATGTAGAACTCTATTTTATAGACCCATTTCCTATCCCCTATTATTTCAGGGGAAATCAATGTAGAATCACTTTGAATTATCTCGTCTTTTTACCTATTTTGCGGGACAATATAATTTGTCTCTTCATCCTTTTTTTGTTTTTTGCTAAAACAAATAGTAATTATTGAGGCGGGAACCAAAAATTTCACATTGAGAGGACGAATTTTAATACATCTAAACCTAAGTATGTAAAATAAAATAATTTTAAATCTTTGTGGGGGCAAAAGCTTTTTTAAGTTTTTAAACAACAATTTTTTTAATTTTCAAATATTTATGGGAGGCAAATCAAATTTTCTAAAACTAGGGGAACCCTTCCCCTCCCCAAATCCCCCGAGGTCCAGCCTTGGTAACTATGATTAGAGTAAAAAACTAGCAGGTGCTTGAGACTTGTGGGCATGTAATATACAATTGATCTTGCTATTTCTTTTTCTGGTGTCCCTTTTGAGGTTGAATAATTCATGTCCCTGGTACCTCTTAATGACGATTGTGCAATTTTTAATGCATGATAGAAGGTGGATTTTGCTTAAAGACCATATCTGCCAGCCTTTCCAAATTATTCTAAAAAACTTTACGTTGCCTTTTAAAAGAATTAACTATCTCTATCAAATCCTCATTAAAATAGATTTTGACCCTTTTAAAATAATCAACTATATCCACCAAATCCTAATTAAAATAGATTCTAACCCTCCCCCAAAATTTTCCCAAAATTACGTACTACTTGCACCAACATGTAACTCAAAAATCCCAGCTCCACAGCTTGTTAATTTATCCTCTTCCTCCATTTGGATTGCTATTTTTTGAAATTATTGCATCAGATATGATGTATATGAGGTAAAAAAATGATTAGAAAATGTGTCAAGGAAATATTTCAAAAAAAAAAATTTCCACGAAAACTTACCATCAAAACGAGACCTAAAATGACTCTGCTATAGTACCATGTCTTCACACACAAAATCCTTATGAGTGAGTAAATGCTTGAGTAACGAAAAAGTCTGAGTTTCTCAGTCATCGGAAAAAGAGTAAATGCTTGAGTAAATTTCTGCAGTGAATTAATGACAGACATTACTTTCATCCTATTTGCTGCTGTTTCTCCTCTTTGATGCAATCAAGCATTTTGGATGAATGTGTACTTGCAGCTTTTGTTAGTTCACATTGTAATTAATATCTAACAGTTCCATGAACAACGCAACATTAATTTCGGCATGTCATGGAACACGAAAATTAGCAGCCATTCATTAATATTGTGAATGAATGAAGGCTGCAAATTATGTGAGCCTGTACCTAACAGCAGAAAACCATCAAATATTTCGCCGCTGCATATAGTTTGCTCTTCTCTACCAAAAACAGAAAGAAATCTAACGGCTTGATTGAAACTTGAAAGCAAGTCGAAATCGAAGCAATACAATAACTGCATGGAAAATCTTAATCGCACTCAATTTTGTGTTAATCGTACTTCATTATTTATTTTATCATATAGTGTAGTGCATGAAAATCATATAATAAAAATGATAGTGGGAGTGTGATAAACAAAAAGTGGACTCCTATTAATATTTCCCTAACTTCATTTCCTAACTACCAAAAAAAAAAAAGAACCCACCTTTTGTAGATCATATCTTTATGGGAAAATTGAGGAAAATATTAATAGTAAGATTTATTGTTTGTGAAAAAGATGTAAGTTTGAGGAAATTCGAAAATGGAGAACCAATTCACTTGTAACCATTAGGCCATGTGTTCGAGTCATTAAAAGGGTAAGTGGAGAACTATTATTAATCCTTTTTTTTTTAAGATATTGTTTATGAATTGTTTATCTTTTAATCAATGCTATAGGGAAATAAAGCACGAAATTATCCTCACGTGTACATACAGCCATATGTGCAAATCAGACTGTACATATATGCGCATATATCAATTCAAATATGAACTATTTGGATGCAACATTTATTCACCAAGGTGAAATTTGAATTCGACATACTCAACAAAAGCCCCATAAAAAGACTGTGATGACCATATATGGATCATTGATGTCAATAACTCTCCAAAAATTTTTAATCCATAATTATGTAGGTAAGCGTTAATATGGTCCCAAAATTCAACAGTAACGCACTCACGTGGCAAGTGCAAGATAAGCAATATTTTGGAAGAATTTTCTTGTTTGGAGAACCAAAGTCGCTATGTGTCAGAAAAATTCCACTATCAAATTGTCAAGTAGTTGATACACTTGATGGAGAAAAAGAAAACTTCCACCAAAACGCCATATAATGCTTAATTTTTTGTTCGTTGAATGCCAAACATGGAGGACCCTTTCACTTATCTGACCGGATGTGATAAATATTGCATTATGTGACATAAACTTGACCATCTAATATCTTCTTTGTTCCTAATGGCCTAAATTGGAGAAAATACATATTTAGAACGTAAGAACTGATTATCCAAAATCAAAATCTATAATATGTTAAAATAATCAATAAAAAAACAAGTCCTCTATCCATCCATATGCAAGTTTATCGTTTAATCCTCCTATTTTAAGACCATGTTTAAACTTTAAACAATAGTAAGTTAGGTACATTTGATAATTTTGAAATATGAAATCTGAAGTCTGAAATCTCAAATCTGAAATATGAATCTGTTAAGTTATTAAATTGTCAAATACCGAAATCTCAACATTTGAGCATATAGTGATAAGTGAACAGTTTATCACTTAATTTTTGGAGTAGTTTTGTCTAAACAATTCAGAACCATTTAATTAATTAAAATATTCTATTTTTTATTATCAAAGAGGTCTAATTTTGTTAAGATCTGAATTCATTAGATTTAAGTGTTAAATTAGGTTATCAAATAGTAGACTAAGGGTATGTTTGATAAAATTGAAATATATAATTTGAAGTCTAAATCCATTCGGTAACCGAATTGTTAAGTACTAAATCTAATTACATTTGAGTTTATAATTACATTAAATGCAATAGCTTATTACTTATATATTTTGGAATAAGTTCTGGCTAGAAAATTCAATGTCATTTAATTAATTCAAATATTCTATTTTTTATTATTAACCACGTCTGAATATATTAAATTTTGAACTTATTAAATTTAAGTGCTGAATTAGGTTATCAAAAAGCGCCTAAAATTCTTAAAGGAATTGATTTTCTACCGTCTGAATTTCGAAAATCAATTTGGGAACATTGTTCCAAGCCAATCAAGTTATGTAATATATTAATTTTGATTAATGCTTAACATCGTTGAGTTACATCCAAATTGGCTGCTATTGCATAATTTAATTCCTTGTCGTGCAAGCACGATTAAAATAAACTGGCATTTGGCTGTAAAATTCTTCAATTCTTTCTGTTTTGTTTTTTGTAGAATTGGGACCAATTATAGATGAAATATTATTATAAAAATATAAACAAACAATATGTGTCAGAAAAATATTATTTATTTAAAGAAAAAGAATAATGCCCAACATTTGAAACTGTATTACTGCACAAGTTAAAAGGAAAAGTTCAGAAAAGTAGAATCTCTTGATAATAGTTAAACGAGATTTGCTGGAACAGCAATTAACTCTAGAGTATATATAGCATTGAGGGATTGCAAGTTTCAATGTACTAATATTCGGCTGTTGCAAGTTTAACCAAAAGCTTGATTAAATTCACTAATTATTAGTGTATGTCTTCTAGTTGGTAAGCCGCTCTGGATTTATTTAATTCGCTTTATTTCAAGGATTATGGGAAATCACGCGTCTTATTTAGTTATTCTCATAGGGATAGCCGTATTGGCAATATCTTAATAACAGCTGTAGTTGACATATCTATATATATTTCTTTATTATCCTGTCATAATTAGGACCTCAAGGTCCCCACCATTCCTGACTTCCCAATGTTATGGCTCCAAACCCTACAATTACCAATTTCAATTGTATGATAGAATATGTATGTTAATATAATCGATATAAATACTAACACTGAAAATAACAGGATTTTTTTTTTTGAAAAAGCAAATTTCATTAACAAATTGCTGAAATAACAAGAGTTCTAATATTATATATTTACTGACAGCAAATACACTACACTGTCATAGTTAGATGCATGACACTGTGACAAAATTTGAATTTACACACGTGTCATATATAGCGTATATAAGATTAGTCCAAATATATGTAGAGTTACAATAAATTTGATCTTTACTTTAAAGTTATATCTCGCAATAATTTTCATATATTTCAAATTAAATTTATTTGAGTTATTAATCCCATGGTGTAATTTGATTTTACAATTGTAGATAATCTCAACCCGAGCATCTTACTCGGGTTTGATTCTTGTTGTCAAGAGTTTGCCTTTAATTGATTGTTTAAGGTGACACGAGTTTTCACGAAAAAGCATGGTGCTAATTTTGCGAGCTTGACTAATTCATTTGATAAACAAATTTAAGATGAATCCAAAGCGTTTTGCCTTTATTTAGTGTTGGATCATTGAGAGGAGAAAAAGAATTGAGGAAAAGTAATGTTGATTTTAAGAAAGAAACTTCATCCTTTTGCTTTTTTTTTGGGAATTTAATTTACATATACAATGAATAACAAATAAATCTTATCAATTGTGAAACATAGTGTGTTTTTGTAAAGGAGATCATTCGAAATACTATTTAAAATACTTATTATATCACTTGATGTATACGAGATAAAATGATTGTCGAAATATAAAAAATTGATTAAAAACTGTAATTGTGATACAAGTAGAATAAAATAAAATATTTAAAACACACTCCGTGAAACTTTCTGTAATAGGGGAAGATATAATGAAAGGAATGTTGCCGGTAGCTGAACGCGGATATTAGCATTTTTAGGCTCGCATAGGTAATTGCATGTAATGCCTTGTATTGATTGATGACAAATAAAAGATTTTTATCAGAATACATCAGCAACAAGAATGCCAAGGCTGATGTGAACAAGAAAAATGGTTTGTGAAACATTCCACCATCAAGAGTCCAATTGCTTGCCTTTATGCATTTTCATTTATTGCATAAAGAACAAAAACTTTGAGTGTGTTTGAATAGAAGATTATTTGGAATAATTTTTAAAAAAAATTATTACAACACTTTTTTTTTATGTGATGTATGTAAGATAAAAAAGTATTTAAAAAATATATTGGTAATACAAATAAATAAATTTTTGTAAATAATTCACTATCCCATTTCCATTATTTCGTTTTGACAATTACAGTGAATGCAAATTCATACTGCAAATAGGACCATAGCCTAAAATACCATCAACCTTTAACTTGTTTTAGGGCTGTGATTAAACATGAGATGATTAACTTCACAATCAATTGGGAATGACAATTGTTCCCCAAAAATTGAAAGACAAATTCGTATGTCCAAGTCTATAAATGAGTTAAATTTCATTGGATCCCTAATTTTGCATTAAAAGAGATAGTCAAGGTCAGTTGACTAATGACTAGGCTTTCCTAAGTAGGAAGCAGAGAAAATTGAAATGTATGTAGGGTCTATAAATACAAATACACAAGTACACAGCATGCCTGAATCCTGATATTGCCATGGCTGTTGCACAGAGGGTGATATAGACCGATGCTCAAGGGTCTGAGCTAACAGACACAAGAAGATCCCATAAAAAGAGAACAAGGTCAAAAAGAGGGCACACATTGTGTAGGAACCCTCAGCGACCCCACCAAGGCTCTGAGGACTTTGACCCCCTTACGGTACAAAAGCCACACAAAACCCAAGGACAAGAACTGGACTGACCTCTTTGCCCTCCCTACTTCTCTGGAATAACATACTTGATACACTGCTTGTTGGGACTTTTACCCATATGGGAAGATGAAAAAAATATTTGGACAGGAGAGTTTTAACATTTTTTTTTTAAATATTGGGTCAATGGTCTCTGTTCTGCCATCTGCATTTCTTGATTTGCTTTGGCATGCAAACTTTAGTCACCGCTCAGTTTTCTTTAAAAGAAGTAAATTTGGACCAGTTTCTTATTGCATATTATTTTAGTAATTACTAATTACTTTTCAAAAATAATACTAGTTAGCATAGAAAAAGATAAAAAACACAGTGTGGAAAAAGAGGAAGGTTAACAAAGTGGGCTAGATCAAGAAACACCAGCGCATCTTTCTCTATAGCTTTCTCTCCTTTTCATGTGTGTTTATAACTCTTCCCTCTGCCCCAATGCCCTTCTTTCCCTGCAACAAAAGGAAAAGTAAATGACCCCTCATCTCTCATGTCTCCACACACCAGAGGGGCTGAGAGTGAGAGATAAAGACGCCCCATTTATGCACAATACACAGAGAGAGAGAGAGAGAGAATTCATATAGGCCCACCAAGCGAAAATTACTTGTTGGGAACTTTTCTCACAAAAAATTTCATAATTTCATAATAATCTATCCAACTTTTTTCCTATGAGCTGCTGTACACTTCATTATTGAAAAAAGCCCCTCCCATATTTTTGAATCTTCTCTCTGGGAAACACTTGCTCGGTTCCCTATACCTATCTTTCAAATCTTCACATTCCTTGGCTACCACAAAATCCTCTAAAAGAAAAAACAAAAAAGATATTCATAAACCAATTCCAATCCCCACCAAAATGTACAAGTACCTACTCCAGTAGTGGCTGTTCCACAAAATTCAGCCACAGCAAAACCCCATATCGCATCACTGCCAAATCCCAAAGGACCCCATATACAGGCAATGACTCGAGGTCGAATGTTTTCCCGCCACCAGCCCGGAGGCTGCACCATTTCCAGCTATAGGCCCCCATGGCAAGGATCTCAGATTCAACGAAGAATCTTTTCAAGTGAACAGACTCGAATTCCACCATAGTATTCTTCAGTTCAGTAGAATCACCTATCTTCCACGAATATTCTCCCAATGAAATCTCGAAATCTCTTGGAATAAAGCTTTGGATCAACAGCCGAGATCGATGTAGGATCAACTTGCAAGGATTTGTATGCATGCTCTAGCTTCTTGCTGATGTCGTAGTCCTGTAAAATATCTATGACTCCAAAGTATAATACTATTTCATAGATTTCACTGCTGCGAGAACCAGGAGTGTACTGATCAAAATCACTCCTCCGATTAACTCGCTCTGCTCTAGCAGGCATGTTGGCCCCCAATCGGATCAACGGTTTCCTGGTAATGAATATGTAAAAATGAGATCAAACCACCCACTAAAACGAAAGCTTTAAGGAACTAGATCAAGCAATAAGCCATCAAAGAATGTGTATCACCATTCACCTAGAGTTTTTAGCTCTCGTATACACCTTGAAGTTGTTATACCAGAAAGTTTTTAATTCCCTAGCATCATCCAGAATCATTGAAACTTTATAGCATAAAAATATTTACACACCATCAATTTTAGTGAATTTCAACGAGGCAGGTTCCAAAGAATTAATGTAAACTTCTCACTCAACAGTTGTTCATTTGATCCCACATTAACTTCTATACCAATCATATTCTGCCTAGATTGGCGGTTATTAAGGTGTTGGCAACTGTTTGCTGTATTAACATCTAGACTGTTATTCATAAGAGGAGGCAAAAATTGCTAAATCAAGGCTCATATTCTTATCCAGGAAAGCTACTGTGAACTAACTGCAACTGCATAGCCAACAACCAGAGTCCCCCTTCAATGATTCCAACCACCACGCTCAAATTTAATGAAAGACAAATTATTCTAGAACTTAAGGGTATTCAAATAAGAATTTCAAGCGTCAATCATGAGCTAGCTCCCAGCAATGTAATAGTAGAAAATATTAGCTTTCACAATTAAAAGGGTTCGGTATAAGAAGACTTTTACAGAAGAGCAGAAGCCATAAACAGAATAGACGAAAAATGCTTTGTCCATTAAATGTATCTATTCCCTTACAACTAGTTAAACTGGAAGTCCAAACTGCTAAGAAAGGTAAAGAGCCAAAAAACTCACCGCCCAGCAAGGACGCGATCCATGTCTTGCAGCTCTGCCTCAAGGAAGCGACAGCCACGCATAAACTTCTCAGTTTGATACGAATCACTATTCCCTGAAAAATCCAACACATGATTTCAATATTCTTAATGTCCCACAAATTGATTATTAGTGAATGACTTGTGGGTGGCATGATAAACTACCTGTCCGCAAGACAAACGGTGACAAACCCATCTTATCACCTGTATTATCATCACGGAAGTGAATACCAACCAAAAGACTGTAATCCATGATTCTCTCAGCTTCCAAGAACTCACAATCTCGCTCTATTTGTCTGTAGAGAGAGAGGTTATCAGAGACATGCTTTAAAAATTGAAGGGAAATATAAAGCTCAGTAACCTAGAAGGGAAATGTAACTGACTTGATTAGCTCGTGGTACCAATTTTGCTGTAGCCGAAACACAAAGTTCAGGTCAAGGTCCTTGAGCGTTGTAGTTTCATCAATCTCCCCCTCTGGCTTATCTGTAATGCGGCCATGGGATGATCCTTTGAGGTCAAATCGTCTGTGTATTCGGTACTCCGAGCAGACCAAATTGCCCATCACAATGAAACGCGTCTAGTAGAACAAAGTTGCAGGAAATTAGACATGCATTTAAATTAAGAGATGCAACCATAGTTCAAGAATGACAATTTTAAACATCCAGGCGTACCTTTACACCGCCTACTGGTTTGACACAATGAACTCCATAAAACTTTGCCACGAGGGAATTCTCATAGCGGCAAACATGCTTGTAATAACTAGGAAGCATCCTAATCAGTACCTGACAAGCAGATTACCAGGACCTCAATCACCATTTGTATTTGACCATGTCTTAATCAGCAAGCCTAACTAGAAAATTTTCCTGACTTAAATAAGTGTCTTTGGAGGCAAAACAATGGTTAAACAATTCCATAAATTTGCTATTAACGTGATCCTTCTTCACCTCCGTCCTGTAATTCAGTATGATAAAAGTCAATGAGGTAGGTAACTAACCTTGACTTCACATTTCTTCACTGTTTTTATCATAAATCTGTCATCCTGGGTCAGGTAAAAGAAGCTTCCACTCTTTCCAGGAGATGAGAGCTCTCTTAGAGCATGATTTCCACATATGGCCAGCATGTAATCAGCAGGATCCACTTGGAATAGCTGCCTCAAATGCCTGAAATCCAAACAAGCCAGTGACCAAATTCAGAACCATTTCAGAAATTTGATTGGCAATGAATTTCTTCAAGATTTAAAAAGCTATACTAAAACGAAGAAACACAAAATCTCACAGATTAGAGAAACAATGAAACAAATAAAGTTTTTAAGTGAAATAACACCTGAAGACCATGGGACAATAATCCTTCCACCGGAACTCCACTGATTGATGGGGTGGTGTATTCTTTGACCCTTCTGGAGGAAACCTAGTCCAAAACTTCTCGTTGGGATCAAAATCACTCTGCTTTAGTTCCCTTATTCTCAAGGCATCTTTCCCTACCGAATGCCTACAGTAACGAATCATACAAAGTAAGGTGAAGAAATTTGGCAAAAAAAACAAAATTAAGCATTCCAACAATGCACTAAAGATATGAAAAACTTACCGAATACCCAACTGGAGATTGAGCATCAAATCATAGTTCTTATGCCCTTTGGAAATGGTCAGCCCTGGCTTCTTCACTTCCCCACTGAAACAACAAGGATTCCTCCGAAACTGCTTAAGCCCATCTCGATGATCCAACACCATACCATCCCCGTATATCATAGAAGCCTCCACATTATCAATAATATCACAAGTAATATCCCCAGCCTCACCATCCGATTCCCAAATGCAAATCCTCGGAAAGTTCCTTTCCGTCAAGCTCCCTCTTCCTCCGTCCACCGATGACCTCTTCTTTCCCGTCATTGCCACCACCATCCCACCAAAATTCTCATCCATCATCAAAGGTGCCGATAGTTTCGTGCTGAACAACCCTCCAAACCCCTCCATCTTCCCCTTCCCGAAACTACAACCATTTCCTTGTCCATTATTCCCACTATTGTTGTGTGCAGGGTAAAAAGTACCATTGAGGACCTGATTTCCTTGGTTCTTAGAATCTTTTGTCCAGCAACCAATGTAGCAACTTCCATCAGGCCAGGTGAAAACTCCATGGCCTTTAGGAACACCATTTTCCCAATTTCCATCATATCTGTTCCCATTATTAGCCCAAACCAATACTCCTCTCCCATTAATAACGCCATTCTTCCATTCTCCGATATACTCATTTCCATTCCTCCAAACATATCTCCCCTGTCCATCCTGCAAATTCTTCTTCCAATACCCTTCATAATAGTCCCCATTACAGTAATGCTTCACACCATAGCCATGTTTTCGATCCGCAGACCAAGACCCTCGATACATATCCCCATCGGGTCCAATAAAAGTCCCAGTTCCTTCCATTCTACCGGACTTAAATTCCCCTTCGAAAGTCGCCCCAGATGGCCATGAAAACTTGCCTTTTCCCGATGCTTTCCCTCTCTTCCACTCTCCTTCATACATGCATCCGTCTGTCCACAAATACTTGCCCGATCCGTGCGGAGAATTCCCTGAAAAACTCCCTATATACAGATCCCCATTAGGTAGATGCTTCTCTATACTACTCCAGCTGCCGCTGTTGTTGCTCCCCTCTGAGCTACCTCCCCCACCACCTCCCCCGCCCCCTCCACTGCTGCTGCACGTGGCACCGCCGGCTATGCTGGTCGTCGTAGGAGTAACCCTTCTGGTAGTCGCCTGAGATTTGCTCCGAGGTATAAGAATCACTGACTTAGCCGTCGTGGTGGACTCCACAAACCTCTCTTCTTCTCCTTGCTGAAAAATTTCCTCTGATTTCTTCTTCTTGTTTGTGGGTATTCCATCCAGCGTTGTGGGTTTTGTACACAGCAAAGATTCAGGCATTTTTCTTGAAATTTTTTCTCCAAATATATATATATCAAAAAAAACAGATAATTTATAGCCGGAATAAATGACGAAGAAGACGAAGATAAACTAGAAATGATAGAGCCAGAGCTGTAGAGCCCAGCTGCCCAACAAGCATTATTTCCGACGTCTTCTGTTTTTTTTTTACTCTTTTTCTCTCTTTATCTGATGAGTAGATGCGTTGCGGTGGTGCTGAGGCGTTGTAGTGTTGTGTGTATATGTGTGAATAGTGCAATAAATGTGTGCCTTTTCGCTTTTGGGCTTATATTTACTCTCTCTCGTGTTGTGCGAGAACAGGTGAGAATCCTCCCAACGATAAAGCAAAGAGTAAAGAGAAACTGTACTAGTAGGACCTTTGTTTTATTGGTGCACTAAAGATTTCACTCGTTTTCTTGAAAGATTTGTGGACAAACACATAATATATTTGGTTTGATCTAGTTGTAATTAGAGCAATTAAAGGATGAGATAATGTTAATGGAATCGAAGAAGTTGTAAGAGATGTTTGAAGAAAATGTTGGATAAACGAAATCTCATGTTTAATAAGTTAGTTAAATGTAATCAAAGAAATTGTAAGAGGTGTTTGGAGAAAATATTGGACAAATGAAATCTCGTGTTTAATAAGTTGGTTAAATATATATCACACGTCGGGGATGTGAGAAAGTACAAGAAGCGTGCAATTTAGATTGAAAGGGTATTAGATCTAGAGTGAAAAGATCTAGAGTGAAAAATTACGTATTAGCTAATTCAAGAATGCAAAAATTAGAAAAATGTAAAGTGTTAGACAATGGCCTGTATGTTATAACTGCAATTAATTTCCAACCCGAAATATAAAGTTAAAGGAACTAATCAAGAAATGGGATTTAGTGTGTAACTTGTTTGGATTGTAGCTTTTGGGAGAAAAAAACAGATGATGAATTTTCAGATTCAATACATTCCTTTATTTTCAATTCCACGTACTTAACAATTTCAAATAGAAAAAAAAAATGTTACAGTAAAATGGAAGCTTTTAGGAATACCAAATAAAGGATGGGATAGAAATAGAACGAGATGAGTCGGCAATTGATTTTGATGGATTTTGCATTTAGCATTATGGAATTGGAGATCGGTTGTGCATAGAATTCTTTTGCGGCCAAGGTAAACATACCAAGACAAGAACAGTTTACAGGTGTACGATCAGCAATACTATGTTATGACGAATATACCCTTCGACGGTGACTACAATTTTTTCTCTCTGGTTTCATCGTGACGTCGCGGAATCGTCGATGCCTAGGAATGGGAAGAAAGACATCACAAGGACGAGGGAATCGGAACTGTGATGAAAGCGTCGTTTTGGAGTGTAATTACCATTATGGCCTCATTGTTTGAACTTAATTACTCGGCTGCCCTTCATCCTTTGGTGCGTGGAATAATTCAACCCTAGGCCAACCGTCCAATGGTTGACCATTGTATTTCATTTTTTTTTTACTACTATTAGAAAATTAGATTAAACTTTACAACTCCAATTATGGATTCCCACAATTCTAGGAATTTGTTGATTAAATGTACTACCTAATTGAAAAATATTAAAGAGTGTAGTAGTTCATGTTTTATTCTCAAATTCCTGTAATGTGATTTGTGAGATCTAAGAATTCATTACCCTATAAAATGAACAATTACGCTACATTTATTTATCAACAACATTACTACCTTTCTACCTTGAAAACCAAAAAACTTTACTATGTTTTTCAAATGCTTTTTGTATTAATAATAATTCAATTTATTAAATTATTCGCAAATGAGCGCACGACAATGGGAGGCATTAAGGTCAAAAAACGTTAGTACTTGTTTGCCATTAAACTTAGAAATTTCAGAAAATATACATCAACTGATGGACTGCCAACCTATACACAAAATCAAGGTTTTATTGGAGTGGATTGTGACCTATTAGCATAAAAAATGCCGCAATATCTCTAAATAAACAAATGTATATGAGGTCTAAGCATGTGTTGTATTATATAGAGAACCTGAAATTTTATTGGTTAGTAAGCTAATTTGGGATTAGAGATTAAAATAATGAATGAGACTTGGTACGTGATCCCAATGATGGGAGATAGGCAAATTTTGTCCAAGTGCCATCTATCAGCCAACCAAGTCAATGCAAGAATAATATTTTGTTAGCTCCAAGAAAAATACTAAGTTAATAATAATTCTACAATTGAGACCGGTAATCAAAGATTTCCCAAAGTTCTTTTTAGGCATCCTACCAACAAGAATACTTGGCATACAATTTTATCTTTATCTAAGCTTTGGAAATGGTGGTGCATTATGAATCATAAAGGCATATGGACCCAATAGGGTTTGGTTGTGGTGGTCCACTAACTTAACGTTCCATATTCATTTAGTGGGTTGCCCTGTGAGAAAATAGAATGGAACACCATGATGCCTTTGAAGTTCTCACGCCTTAGCCGAATTGCCCAAACTGGAATTTGTGACAAGAGGCTGATGTGTCTGTAATTGTCATTTTCATCTTCAGTATAATGTCTTTGTCTCTAGTGCAGCTCCTCCTCTAAAATGGGTGTATAGATAATAGGAAATGGGAGCTCTCGTGTTCTAATTCGGCACAGTTGTGTAAACTAATAGATTTCAGTATAAATTGGTAAATTTTTTATATAAATATGAATTATAATTAATTGATATAAAACTCACGATTATAATAAAAATATATTAGTTTACACCAAAATTGTGTCAGTTTACACAATTAAACGGAACTGGATAAAACCTTAATTGAAGAGACCCTAGATTCTAAATAATACATGCCAAGAATTATTGGAAAATATTAGGGATAATATCAGAAACCTTCCTTGAGGTTTCTCTTAATATCACCTGGCACCACTAAGGTTTTAAAAATATCACTTACCTCCCTTATTTTAATCATTTGTGTAACAAAATCTTTAAAACCCTAAACTACCCTTTTACTTGCTAAATAAAAATATTCCTAAACCACTTTGTTTGCTTCAAAAAAATCATCATCTAAAAAATAATTTTTAGTAGTACTACGACATCATAATATTATAGCCCATAAAAACAAAATTTTAAAAATAAAAAAGATATTTGTAAAGAAATACACTTGCACCAATTTAACTCTATATACTCAAAAATCAATTTCTTATGAACTTTATATATTTTTTTCTAACTTTTTCTCAACACATGCCCAAACCTTTAAATTGTACTGATTACTATAAAAATCAATTCAAAATAAGCAAATAAATCATATCCCACTTTATCACAATCACAAAAAAATAAAAGATAAACAAATTTTAATTTATTGTAATTTACAAATAAAATATCGCATAGTCATTTTAAAAAATGAGTAAGAGCGAATGTTGAAGGAAAGAGAAAGAGAAGAAAGTAACTTTCATTTTTTTTTATAATTTTTGAGCTCCATTTATTTGATATGTGAATTATGTATCAAATGAAGGTTAATATAGCCTTTTTATGATTATTAGGGGAGGTAAGTGATATTTTTAAAATTCCAGAGGTGTCAAGTGAGATCAGGAGAAATCTCAAGGGAGGTTTGCAATATTATCCCAAAATATTATTCATTTTAACAAACCTGCAGGCACATTAGGTTGCTTCTTAATTGCTGTAGTGTAATGAGGGTGAGGACCCCTACAAGTATTCCCTACAACTAGGAAAATAGCTTATTTAGCCCCTCAACTTTTAATTGCTCAAAAGTTTCATTTTGCTAATTTAACGTTTAAAGTTCGACTCTTTAATTGATTTAATTCTTTCCGCCAAAGTCTAGCCGACTAGATCTACACAAACAAAGGGGCAATACTAGAGACCGAGTGGCTCAACTTGGCTTAACCGTCATCTTCTCCAATTATTCAGCATAGGTTGTTTTAACGAATAATTGATATTATAGGATTGGAGGCACCACAAATTATTAGTCCAAGGAGATAGCAGTTTGCATCAATTGTATGATGTAACAATAGTGGAGGAAAAATATGTGATCTTCTTGCCTGTTATGCACAATGATGTAGACATGATCCTATAAGGAATGGACAATTATAAGTTGTAACTTCTAGATATAATGTAGCAGAATGAAGATACATTTTCATTGAACTTTATGGATGTCCCACAAGTTTATATTATTCTCATGGATTTGCTATATAAATACACTATAGATATTAAGGGGACACCAATACTTAATTTGGAGCTACATTACTTTTGTCAATGGCTATCACTATAAATGTTTTATTTTTTACGGGTCAATACAAGAAAAAGGAGAAACTTTCACAAAGTCTCAGAAAAATTTAAATGTCGAAAAATTTTATAGGGAGGTGGAGGCAATACAACTAAAGCAAAAAAATTTTATAAAATTCAGGAGGTGTAAATGTAGTGCAAATTAAAAATATTTAAAAAGTTTAAAACCTATTATATAATTTTAGCGAACATGAGGAGAGAAGGAGGGAGAGAGCAGAAGGGAGAAATGCCCACCCTCAAAGCTATGTGGTTCCACTCCTAATTGTGCACCTAAGATTGAGCATTAATTGAAATATCTACTATTAATGTACACATGCCTATAAATTTGGATGAATTGTTTAATATATTAACTGTGAAGGAAAAACTGCATCTACTAACATACACACACACAAAAGTGTTGCATTTTCTTTACCTTTATGCACAACAAAATGAGTACGTATTCATGTCTTTACAACTGAGTCTAAATCATTTTTGTGATATATTAATTGGTGGAGATGTGCATACATATTATTTAGATATGCAGAATGCTAAAGAAAATACTTTGCATTCTTTATTTTATGTTTGTATGCACATGTGAATTTTTCTATATCGTTAAGATATCTAACATTTGATATGAACTCTTTGAATTGATCATCAATTATGCCCCAAATCCCCTTATGCTAGTTAGTGATTTGAAGCATTCAAATCATTGAATAAACAAGAGAATGGTCGATTTTATTTGATGGGCATTTTTTATTTTCAAAATTGCACCTCTGCTAGTAGGTAAAAATATACTTTAATCCTCTAATTAACTGTAACGCTTATGGCGCTAACTGGACTAGGGTTATCGGCTAGAAACTAGGAATCAATCATGACGGCTTTACAGCCACCTAACTAGCCGTCTAGAAGTGGTGGTTAGGCACCGCCTAAGAGCTTTGCGGCGGCTGTGGTTTCAGCATCTATCTCTACTACAGGCCCCTGCGTTGATGTAGGGATTGTTTCGTCATTTCGGGGAGAACCGACTCTGCAGATGTCTCATGAGGACATGTTAGGCTTGGCCAAACCTTTTCACAATGCCTTGGTGGGCAGATTCCCCTTTAGCCGCCTGCCCATGGAAGTTATCCGTAAGTTCATCACTGCATTAGGGTTAAGAGGTGATTGCTCTGTCGGCCTTCTTGATCCAAATCACGTGTTAATATGTCCTTTGCTCAAGGAAGACTATACGCAGCTATTTGTTTGGAGGACCTAGTATGTTCAAAGTTTGCCCATGCCGGTATCGAAGTGGACATTGGAGTTCAGGGCGAACCAAGGAGTTTTCATTGCTCCAGTGTGGGCGAATTTTCCAGATTTACCTCTTCCTTTTTTTCATAAGTCGCAGTTGTCAAAGCTGGCTTCTATGCTTGGTCGTCTGCTAAGGATTGATAGGGCTACGTGTGACCTTCGAAGACCTTCGGCGGCTCAAGTTCTAGTAGAAGTTGATATTTCCAAGACACCGATCAGGAGGATTGGATAGGTGATAAGAATTATGAGTTCTGGTAGCTTGTTAGTTTCGAGAATTGGCCTATCTTCTGCTCATTCTGCAACAAGTTGGGGCATGAGGAAGGTGACTATTTCAAGAAAAATCCTTCACTCCGTCCTTCACAAGTCCCAAGGGCTATTGCTCCGTCGGCGGCAGTTGGTACCTCTAAAGGCAGGACAATCTACATCCCAAAGCATCAAGGTGTAAGGGAGGAACAACCTCCACATCAACCGACTACAGAGCGGGGGGATACTGCAGATAATGGTAAGTGAATAATTTCGCAGGAGTTTAGTTGCAGTGTCTCTCCAACAACACTTGATACGTGACCTGTGGGAGTTGATTTTAATGAGCCTGAGGAGGAGGATCACCAGTTGCGAAACCCTATGTTGGTTGGGCAAGCAGATGTACCTTCTTCCTCCACGGGGCCTGATACGCGAACTGCAAAGCAAACCGGGCCTGTCGCGACAGTGGAGAAGTCTCTACAGGGCCAGTGGAGGGAGATGCCTCCAGCTTCTATGGCAGTTGAGGAGAAAGAGAGGGGTTTGGTGGAACCAGTACATTTGGATAACAAGTTCGCGGCCTTGACGTTTATGGAGGAGAACGATGATTTGACGGGAGTTTTTGCTCAGGTCATTTCTCCATCGTCATCCTCTCGTTGTCACTTGAAGAGGTCGTAGTTGGAGCGTAGGATGCCGGTTGGGAGCTTAAGGGAGATCAAAGTGTCATTGAGTGACTTGCGACAATTTCACAATGAGCTGGAGTAGCATTGTCAGTCCTTCATAGATAATGACTATCCTCGGTCAGCTTTGTTAGATGAAGTAGATAAGGAATTACTAAGTGGTCTAAACCTCGATTCTCAAGGTGTCGAGAAAGTGGCAAGGAAGGTTAGCAGCCAAAAGGTACAAAGAAACAGGTTGCACAGTCATCTCAAGCTTCATATTTTTTGAGGTCTCATGTTTAACCCGTTTAGGTTTATTATTTGGAATATTGAGCTTCATGGTCGGATTCTCTTAAATATTTGCAGAAGATCTGTGTTGATAATGCAATTTTGTTAGTTATTTTGCTGGAACCAATGTCAGATATTAGCAAGGTAGAGGTAGTTCGGTGCCAGTTGTGTCTTGATCATGGCTCTTCCTTTTTCAATAGTAAGGTGTGGTTTTTATGGAGTAGCGTCTACAAATTCAACTTCATCAAGTTAGAGGAGCAGGTTGTGCATGCATGCCTCTCTTTTTAGTCTGGCAGTGTTCTATATTTGTCCGCGGTGTATGCTAAATGTTCGAGAGTAGGTAGGCTCCCCCTCTGGAAGGCCCTAGAGGATCTTACTATGGGAATGCTTGACTCATGGATTGTCACTGGAGATTTTGATATGGTATTGATAGCGAAAGAAAGGTGTGAGGACTCGTTGGTAAATGTTACCAATATGGAGGAGGTTAACTCTTTTATGTTCACTTGTGGTCTTTCCACTGTCAATTTTGATGGTAGCCTATTCACTTGGACGAATGGCTCGATCTGGCAGCGATTGGATAGAGAGTTGGTAAATTCTACTTGGGCTAGCGCGTATGCGCTCACTAAGGTCTTTCATCTTCATCGGGGTAGGTCAGACCATTCTCCGCTTCTAATTCAGGTGGGTAAGGCTTCATCTTTGGTTCCTGATTTAAGATATCTTAACATATGGTATAAACACCTCTCTTTCATGGACTTGGTTTCGACGGCGTGGAGGGACTCTGTGTCGGGAGTTGGAATGGCCTATTTTTACTTGAAATTGGTAGCCACTCGGGCAAAGTTAAGAATCTGGAGTAAGCAAGTTTTTGAAAATATTCTTTTTCAAGTTAAGATGGCAAAAGACCTGTATAAGTAGCGAGAGGTGGAGTTCGACTCACTGTGCGATAAATCTTCGAAGTTATGCCTCAATGAGGCCCAAACTGTGTATTTGAGGGAGTTGTCGGTGGAGGAGGAGTTTTGGCGTTAAAATGCAGCTGTTAAATGGCTCAAAGAGGGTGATGTCAATGCCTCCTTTTTTCACTCGGTGGTGAAACAAAGGAGAAATTCTAACTATATCTCACAGATCAAGGACGAGACCATGGATGGCTGTGTGCAGAGGATGATATAAAGAATTTGGCGGTGAAATTTTTTTTAGCTTTGTTTAAGTCTGAAGGACATGTTACGCCTCTTGTGCTCCCATTCTCAATGCCAAGGATGGAGCCTATAGACGATGCTATGCTTCAATCGCTCCCGGAGATGGATGAGTTTCGTTCGGTGGTCTTCTCTCTGGATGCCAACAGTGCTCCAAGTCCTGACAGCTTGGAGCGGGATTTTATCAATTTTGCTGGAAGGTTATCAAGGAAGATTTGCTTGAAGCAGTGCAAGATTTTTCAAGAATGTAGGATAGCCCAGGAGTTTTTCTAGCGTGTTATTAGTATAACTCCCAAAGGTTGAGGGGGCGTTTCAATGGAAGGATTTCAGACCGATTAGTCTATGTAATGTCAATTCAAAAATTATTTCTAAAGTTTTGGCTAATAAGTTGGGGAGACTGCTACCCAAGCTAATTTCTCCTTGGCAGATTGATTTCGTCCCTGGGCAAGGTATTATGGACAATGTGTTACTGGCTCAGGAGTTAGTGTTAAATTTGAATAGGTGCCCGTCCATCCCAAATTTGATTCTTAAACTTGACATGGAGAAAGTGTATGACAGAGTCGAGTAGCCGTTCCTGCTATTCATGCTTCGTAGTTTTGAGTTTTCAGAATGAGTGGTGGACTTGTTATTCAGAACTTTCTCCAATTCCTAGTTTTCTATTCTTGTTAATGGTCAACCAATATGTTTCTTTAAATCGAGTAGAGGGGTTCGTCAGGGCAGGGTGATCCCCTACCACCCGGCCTTTTTCTTTTTGTGACTGAATTGTTGGGTCGAGATATTTAGGAACTAGGTCGGACCCATATGGCCAGCTACTACGTCTCTGCTGAAGTGAATGTGCCTTACCTGGCCTTTGCCGATGATACGATAATTTTTACTCACTGCTCGGATTCTTGCCTGGTGGCATTGCGGGATTTCTTACTGTTTTACCAAAAACATCCGGGACAAAAAGTAAACGTGAGTAAGAGCGCGTTTCTGGGGTCTTCGAGAATGTCTTCGGAGCAAACTAGTTTGGTTGAATCAGTTTTAAGCTTTTCTAAACAGTCGTTTTCGATGAAATATTTAGGAATTCCTTTGGTTCATGGTCAATTAGGTATGATGCTTTTTGATGGCCTACTAGCAAAATTCTGTGCTTGGTTATTTCACTAGAATTCGAAGTTACTAATCATTGGTGGCAGGATTATTTTGCTTAGGCATATGCTTGGTTTGCTCCCCCTGTATATGTTACAAGCCGTTTGCCCCCCAAAGTATGTCTTGGTCGCTCTGGGTAGGATATGTAATTCTTTCCTGTGGGACTCAAACGTGGAATCGAAGCGTTTGCATTGGGCGGCTTGGAAAAAGTTATGCTTCTCAGTTCGAGAAGATGTTTTGAGAGTTCGGTCCTTTTTTGATATTGCTTGAGCCTTCGCGTGCAAATCGTGATGGAGTCTATGTAAAAGGAGTCGGGCGGGGCGAATTTTATGCATGCAAAATATATTAAGAATCGTCACCCCTCTTTGGTGATGATTGATCGTTCTCCGGCC
Organism: Coffea eugenioides; assembly: GCF_003713205.1. Taxonomy (NCBI): domain Eukaryota; kingdom Viridiplantae; phylum Streptophyta; class Magnoliopsida; order Gentianales; family Rubiaceae; genus Coffea; species Coffea eugenioides. The sequence continues at coordinate 26,173,050 of NC_040044.1, read as the reverse complement.
TCCTGGCGGCGTCTGCTGATGTTAGGGAGTTTGTGGGGTTGCGCATTTGATGGAGTCTAGGCAATGGCATGGTTGATTTCTAACATGATATTTCATGTGGTCAAGTGTCATTGGCAACAGAGTTGGGAGTGTACAATCCCCCGCATTTTCTGATAGGGGAATTCTATACTAGTCACGGTTGGAACATGTCTCGACTCAAGCAATGGGTTCTGAGCCTCATTGTGCAGCACATCACTCAGGTCCAGTTTTATCTAGATCAAGATGATTTCATGGTCTGGCTTCCATCCCACACAAGAAATTTTACGGTGGCTTTGGCATGGGGGAAAATTTGTCAGAAGTGAAATTTTTCCTTAATAGATCAATATGTGTGGAGTTTGTTAGTTCCGTTAAAGGTCTCATTTTTTGTGTGGCAGCTCTTGAGAAGGTGGCTTCTGCTTGATGGTATTCTACAGGGGAAGGGCCTAGCATTGGACTCTTTGTGTAATTGCTGCAGATCGGCGCAAGAATCTGCAAGTCATCTTTTTCTCCATGGTCCAGTGGCAAGGGGTATATGGCGGTATTTCTCCGAAATATTTGGGATGCTTCCCAGCAATGTTTCTGGTGTTTCTTCTCTGTTAAGCCGTTGGTTCCTCTCCCACCCCAAAGTGTCAGTCTCACATATATGAGTCTTGATTCCTTTGTTGATTCTGTGATTTTTATGGAAGGGCAGGAATTCAGCCCGGTTTTAGTCGTGCTCCTTCACCCCAAATCAGGTGATCTTTCACATTAAGAACTATATTAGTCAAATGGGGAAAGTAGGCTTGTTTACATCGAGTTGCTCTTTTGGTGATAAAGATTGTCTGTGAGCGGGGTTTGGGAGGGCGCGGCGGTGAAGGCTGTGCATCGAGTTTGGGATGGCTCAAATTAAACTCTGATGCAAGTGTGGCGGACGGCTCAATAGCTGGAGGAGGATTGCTGTGCAATCCTCAAGGACAAATGGTTTTTTTGCGTACTATAAGGAATTCGGGGACTTGATGTGTTGTCAGCGGAAGCTGCTTCACTACTTGCAGGATTGCGTTTCTGCGATGATAAGGGCTTTAGCTTGTTAGTTGTGGAATCGGACTCTCAGGTTCTTGTTGAGTTGGTTCACTCTAAGGCATTGGCTAAGTGGCCATTTTGCAACACTCTGCGTGAGATCCAGCATTTCCTTAACAAGCTCAGCGGGTCATTGAGTCATCTGTATAGAAAAGCAAATGCGGTAACTGATACTTTGGCTTCCTTGAACTTGGGAATAAAAAATATTAGGAGACATTGACAGATCTTCCTACTAAGGCTCGAACGTTGGTGCACTCTGATTGTCTTCAAATACCCACAGTTAGGATGGAGTTAACGTGACAGTTGTTCTTAGCTCTTTGTTATATTTCTTTTCTGATGTTTCTTTTCTTAGCTCTTTCTTTTTTTATATCAAAAATTATAATTATGAAAATGTATAATGATAAAAACCATTATTTAGATAAGTCCAACTTATTTTAGATTAAATAGTCTAATTTCTAAACTAGGAAAGGGTCCTATAAAACCCATACCTCACACATCAAATAATTCTACCTCTGTGAAATTGGTTAAGGGCATTCCATTCTTCATAGAGATGTTGTCAATTCTTTGACATGTATCCCTAGCATCTCAATACATGGAAGGCCAATACAATTCTGATCGCCAAACTTTAGCTACCATTTTAGATGTACTAAATTGTCCACCGATTTCTAAGTCATGGCAACGACACAAAATGCTACTCACCTCTTTCTCGGAAATACATCGTCCAATCATTCCATCTACGCAATGCTTGTAAAGTAATGGCTCTTTCCAAAAATAGTTTTTGGCATTATGGAAAAACTTCTTCCTTTGGTGATATGTTAAATACTTTGAAATCACTCCACTTGCCAAGTAGTTTGCAATGTCAGTGTACCGTGGTGACTTGCTGAGAACCAACAGGAATTCATCGGGGAAACTCTTCTTAACAAGAATTTGATCTTCGTTTGGGATATATTCAAAGTATGACAAGTGATATACCACCAAGTTTTTCAATCCCTTTTTATCCTTGATCTCTAAATCAAATTCTTGCAATAACAAAATCCAATATGTTAGTTGAGATTGGGCATCCTTCTTGCTCAATAAATATTTAAGAGCTACGTGGTCAGTATAAATAATGACTTTAGATTCTATTAAGTAGGATCTAAATTTGTCTAAAGCAAATATAACTGCAAGAAATTGTTTTCTCCATTGTTGTATAGTTGATTTGGGCCATGTTGAGTGTCCCACTTGCATAGTAAATCACGTGTATTCTCCCCCGATGTTTTTACCTAAGAACTACCCTCATAGTGAAGTCACTAGCATCGCACATTAATTCAAATGACAAATTCCAATATGGCGATGCTATAATTGGTGTGGAGCTGAGCTCCTTTTCAACCTGCTGAAAGTAAGCAAGCAATTATCATCAAAGTTAAAAGAGACATCCTTAACAAGTAAATCACATAATGGCTTAATTATTTTGGAGAAATCTTTGATGAATCATTGGTAAAATCCCACGTGTCCAAGAAAATTCCAAATTTTCATTATATTGTTGAGTGGAGGCATCCTCTCAATAACTCCAATCTTCACCTTATCTATCTCAATTCCCTTACATAAGATTTTAAGCCCTAGGACAATTCCTTCTCCTATAATGAAATGACATTTTTTTTCAATTGAGAACCAAATTATCTTCTCGTAACTCTGCAAGATCAAATTCAAATTAGTCAAACAATTGTCAAAAGTTGAACTAAAGACAGAACAGTTATTCATAAATATTTTCATTATTTTCTCAATGTATTCTGAGAAAATGGCCATCATGCAGTGTTGAAATTTGCCTGGAGCATTATACAAGGCAAAAGGCATCTGTCTAAATGCAAACATCACATATGGACATATAAAAGTGGTGTTTTCTTGATCTTTTAGAGCAATCACAATCTAATTATAACCTAAAAATCCATCAAGAAAACTTTAAAATTCATAACTAGTCAATTTCTCCAAAATTTGATCAAGAAAAGATTATGAAATATTGTTCTTCCTCATGGCAGAATTTAATTTCCTATAATCTATGCACACCCTCCATCATACCATAATACTAGAGGGAATCATCTCATTATCTTTACCTTGAACTATAGTGATTTCACCTTTTTTAGGCACTACATATATCAACCTTATCCGTACACTGTCAAAAATAGGAAAAATTACACCTACGTCAAGGCATTTAAGAATCTCTACTGTTACCACCTCCTTCATGTTTGGGTTTGTCCTTCATTGTGTTTCCACTACCAATTTGCAATCTTTTTTCATTAGAATCTGATGCATATAAATAGTGGGGCTAATTCCCTTAATGTTAGAGATAGTCCATCCTACTGCTCTTAGATGCTTCCTTATAACTCATAAAAGTTTCTCAAGTTTCTCATCACTTAGATCTGTATTCATAATAAATGATAATGTATCATGATTACCAAGAAATGTATATCTAAGATGAGTAAGCAATGGTTTGAACTCAAGTTTTAAAACTTTCTCATAGAAAGGTGGTTGATGTCCTTTGTTTTGCCCTAATCTTTCATACATCTTTTCTTATATGAGACGTGGATATCTAAATACTCGATCATCTCTTGCACATCTTTAAAACCTTTCTTATTAATACCTGGATCACTTAAACAAAATTCAAGAGTATCATAGTTAGTTTTAGCATGATAAAACTATTGAGTTAATTACTCAATCACACAAATAGCATTGACATGATCAGTGACGGAACGGTATATTTCCATATCACTCAAGTTGAACTCCACCTCCTCACCTCCAATTTGGAATTTCAACTTGGCATGTTTCACATCAATTATTGTACTTGTAATCGCCAAAAATGGCTTACCAAAAGTAATAGATATATTTACATCTTCTTCCATATTCAACACTACAAAGTGCATAGAAATAATAAATTTTTTAACCATAATCAAAACATTTTTCAATACTCCCATTGGATACCTAATGAAACTATCGGTTAGTTGCAAAATGATGTTAGTACATTTAAACTCACTTAACCCCAATTGTCTTGCTAAGATACAGTTGCATCAAGATTACATAATGTTTTAGAAAATTCAATACTGCTAAACGTCCAAGGGATAGAAAAACTACTCGGATCCTTTAGATGGCAATTTATTTTGATTAATAGCACTGCATTCTTCTATCAATGCTATAGTTTCATAATCCTCTAACTTCCTTTTGCTCGTCATGATCTCCTTGAGAGAATTTTCATAGGAGGGAATCTACAAAATGGAATGTTAATATGTAATTGATGGAAAACATTGTATAAGGTTTTCAAATTCTTTATCATTCTTGGCTTTCTTCAATTTTTAGGAAAAGGCACTAGTGGTGGTATAGGAATGGTCTCGAATAGTGAAGTTTCATCAAATTTCTCTTTCATTTTGCCTCTTTCGTCTTTGCCTTCCCCTACACTCTCACTCTAGCATTAACTTCTTCATTCTTACTCTCTTTCTCCTTCTCAACAATAGGAGAGTCACTTATTTGCCAATCACTTCTAAGAGTTATTGTTTTGACATGTTTCTTCGGGTTTGTATTGATTTTACTAGGTAACTCTCTTAGATTTCTAGAATTCAAGGCTCTAGCTATTCGACTTATTTGGACCTTAACGTTTCTATACATTATAGTAAATTGATCCAATCTTCCCTCAATCCTCTCAAATTTTTCAGAAATTGCACTAACCTACCTATCAATTTTGTCATTGAAGTATTAGCTAGTTTCTCTATAGTAAACTCCCAAGTAGGTTTAATCTCCATATTCATAGGTCTAGGTTGAAAACATGGTGAATTTTGTGGCCGTTGTTGGTTCGCTTGGTCCCTCAATCTGAAATTTGGATAATTTTTCCATCCTAGATTGTATATGTTCGAATAAGGATTATTTTGTGGAAGCTAATTGTAATTGCTAACAAATTGCATCTGTTCATTTGCACAACTAAAATCATCATGATTTTCTCCACACACACATTACAATAAGCTACATTAGTATGTAATCTCGAATTAGAACCAACATTAGTCACATGTGCATTCAATATCTTTATCACATTATCCATTTTGGCATTCAACAAATTGAGACTATTAAATTCAAACATACCTGCCACTTTTCTAGTATTACCTCTCTTGTTAGCCTATTAATAATTATTTTTGCCCATTTTTTTGATTAATTCATGGGATTGGTCAACTGATTTACCCATCAATACTACTCTGACTGTAGCATCCACATGAGTTTTTATAGTGAAGTTCAATCTATTATAGAATATCTGCACAATGAGTCAAAAAGACTGTGATGTGGTCATTTTCGTTGTAACTCCCTAAATTGCTCCCATGCTTCATACAAAGATTCTCCCTCTTACGGACAAAAACTAATTATATTTATTCTTAACTTAGTAGTTTTTGTTGGTGAAAAATATTTGTTTAAGAATGAGCGAGACAAATCATTTCAACTAGTAAAAGTATTAGGTGGATGCTGTGAGAACTTGAAAATTCACCTATATTTTTTCTTATAATCCTCTTTTATTCTGAATAAGTTAATCTTTACTACTAATTTACTCCCTCAATAGCTGTAATAAATAATAGAATCGAGAGTTTTACTTTTACTTTTATAGTTAGAGTAAATTAGGATTTTTGTGCATTTTGGTAGTAGGATCAGCTGGTGAGGTGCGTGTACTAAAATTGGTGGATAAGAGCGAGTTTTAAATAAGAGAAAGTTTGTGATTAGAAGTGCTAAAAATAAGTTAGTGAATCATAAGTTAAAACAAAAATACAAGAGATTTAAAGAAGTAGGTTTGAATCGAGGTGCGCCGTTTATTACCGGTTGAATACACCACTTGACCAATACTTTCTTACCCTAATCTCCTTGATTTTATTTCATTTAATCCTCCCTAAATTAACCCTAAACCCTGACAAAATTATTGACTAAGAAAAGGAAAGAGAAAAAAGAGGAAAAACTTGGTCTTGACAAGTGTCAATGATCCAAGACAAGTTGACCAAGACAACTTTCTTCCTTCTTATGTTTCTTTTCGACCAATTTTGCTTCATTTCTTTCTTGGCTTGGCCGAACCATTGGAGAGGAAAAGAGAGGAGAAAAACTTCCATTTTCACCTTTATTCTTGCCTTGTTTAGTTAGAATCACAAAACTAAACCGAACAAACTAGCACTAAGGAAGCAAGGAAACTTGTAGTGGAGAGTTTTTGGAGAGGAAGCCTTGGTTCTTCACTTTTTTCAAGGGGTTGAAGGTATAAGATGAACAACTTCCTTTCTCTTTCTTATTCTTGTAAGTTATGGTGAAAATGACTTGAAACTTGGAATTTTATGGATGATAATCTAGATTTGGGAAAGATTGGTGAAATTTTAGCCTAGAGTTATGATTTTCAGCCTTGATTTATGTTGTTTATCCATAATATGTTGGTATTGAGTTTGGCTATGGACTTGTGAGGTGATTGGTAGCTTTATTGTGACTTTTTAGCTTTAAAATAGGAAATTTCAGCTTTATTATAGATTTTTCAGCTTTGCTATTGTGATGTATATATGCTAGAAGTGAGATTTAATTGGATGGTTTTATGGCTAGTATGAGAACCGAATTTACCTCATTACTTGTGGTGTTGATTTGGGCAGATTTGAGAAGAAAATATAGCCTTGAAAATGGCTGAAAAATTAGAGAAATACAAAGGAAGTACTATCCGTTTTATTTCTTGAAGTTCAAGCGATTGAAATCAAAACTTGAGCGGTGATTCTTGGTTGAATTGAATTTAGAATTATTTAGGATATTTGAATTTTCCTTAGTAGGGATGTATAATCTGAAATTTTTGCCAAAACCTAAATATTTTATAAGAAGAAAGTAACGACCACTTTAAACATGATTTCCTATTTTCTTATACCAAGTTGTGAACTTAAAAGTTTTAAATACTTCTTTATCAAAACCAAAAAAGCGAGCATGAATTTTCTAGGGTTTGATAAGTAAAATGAATAATACTCAAATGAGTTTTATTTACTTGGTTTTCTTTACGAGAAACTCCTATATTTTGAAACCCTAATTGATTGCAAACTGTTAAACAGTATTTTATCGCAGATTTGGACTCCAGCCAAGGAGTTGAACCTGAGCTTGGTTTTAGAAAGCAATAAATCATTGGTGAGTGTTTCCAAGTGCATGTTTGAACTTATTACTTGAATGAATTGCTTTGTTAATGTACTTGGATGGTACTTAACTTGTTTGATAGGGTAAGGGTGTACTTTATCGCACTTGCCCTAATATGACTTATTATTGTGCACTGGTTGTAATTGGCTTGATATACATATATATGTGTGTGTGTGTGTGTGTATGACTTGGATACTGTCTAGAATTCCAAAAATCCTGTAGTTAGTTAATCGAGTCGAGCCGGCAAGGGACTGGTCTATAAGATAACGAATCCTGGGTCTACTACTTTATCGAGTGGAGTGTTATCTTCTCGACTAATTAGCATGCTCGAGTATTACCACCACTGTTATATTGGAGTTCGAGTCCGGTAGGGGGTTTGAATGATGAATGGAGATTGGAGTTAAGTGGTGCACTACTGGACTGGTTACTCTACTTAAAAGTTGACAGAGTGTCAACTACTACTTGGTGAAACTGTGACGGAGTTAACTCGCAAGAGCTACAGTATCCTTTTACTTGGAGATGTTAGATATCTAATGATTTGCTCTTTGAAGTGTTATTGCTCATTTTTATTAACTCTTATGTTCGCTACTTTGATATTTCAAATGTTATACGGTGGTCAACTTGCTACTTTATTTTTGCATGATGTTTGGAACCTCACTAAGTTTTGACTCACCCTATTAGTTTTGTTTTCCTTACAGAGGGTACGAGCGTGGGCGTGAGGCTAGTACAGGCTAGCATCGTCTAGTTTTTAAATTTTTGCGATTGTACTCGCGCTAGTGCTCGATTAGGGTTGAAAATTATCTGAAACTTAAATCTTTTGTTATATTTGGGAATGTATAAATGATTGAGACTATACGCGATAAAAATTTCAAGTCTGCAAAATGACAAGAAAAAGAAATACACGACAAATATATAATATATAAATTTAGAAAAATATGTGAGTACAATCTCTGGGATTTTCTCGAACTTGTGGAGAGTTTCCCTCGATTCTTCTCCTCGAACACCGATCCAAGGGCTTCACAGCTTGTTCTTGGATCCGCCACCGATTCCTTCAAATCTTGATATGGAAGATTTGAAGGACTTGAAAATATTTGGAGGCTCAAGTCTTGATATATGGAAGACTTGAAGAGTTTGAAGACCCAAACCTTCGTAGCTTGGAACTTCACCACTTGAGTGTATGAGATGCCTCCTGGTGTGTGTCTCTGTGTATGTCTGTTTGATTTGGTTGAGTGATCCCTATTTATAGCTGTAGCAAGGGGTAGAGGTTGAAGACCTGTGTACCACTTTACTGGTCTTGCAAGACGTGCAGTCATATTAGGACTGTGCCAGTCAAATGTTATCTCTTTATTTTATATTTATTAATAAAGAGATAAGTAATTCATCGATTGGCTAGACTCGTGGGGACACGTGACGTGGCGCCATTTGACTGGCCAAACTATTGCAGTATATAAGAAATATACTTGAATTAAACAACTCTAAATATTATCCCTTTAATAAGAAATAAATACTTAGATATTTATCCAATAGGCATGGGATATGATATGATATGGTTGGTGGAGATATCCTTGCAATTTGAATTGATTTGGAACACCTCACCTTGACACGTGGTAAAATATAATTTGCTATTTAATAACCAATTTTCCCAAGTGTACATGACATACGGCAATATCCAATTGGATAAAAATAAGCCATAAAATAATTTATAGGCCAATGGTAATTTTTAGAATTTAATTAAAATTTCATTGTCTACAAATGCCCCCTCGAAACTTGTTTGCGAAGAGTAAAACTTGAACGAACAAGTTTCGATTTTATAATTAATTTGTTTAAGTGAAATACGTTGATATTCTCCCTTCACTTTTCATTTAAGGAAACCGGTCCCTAAAATAAAATTGATGGCCATCAACTTCAATTATGACCATTTGTTCTCAAGAAAGCCCAATATATTGATATGTGGGACATTGCATATTGCTTGCTTAACCATTCACGTGCAAGGCATTTCCAAAATGAAATCATAGGAATCAATTGATCTTCCATGCATCTTGTTTACCAATCACGCACGGAAATCATAGGAATCCAATTGATCATAGAAATCCTAGGAACCCACGGAACTCCACCGCTTCCAAACTTCAAGACCACTTCTCCCTGTCGGCCTCGGGAACTTGAGCGGCAAATCATAAGAAAATTCCTCTAATATGACTAGGACTCTTGAATCAACAACTTCCATTACTTGTTAGTCTCAATGTTCAAGCGATCTAGAAGTCCGAATACCAACTGCAATGGAGCCTATCACCGGCGCGGAGCCAATCTCCCAAAAACTCAAAAGACTTCGCGAGGAATTGTTTTTCTTCGACCAAAAGACTTTCAACTGATATAGAGGCCTAATTCTATTCGAACTAAAGCTACGGTCCTGCTCATTTTCCCTAGGTTTTAGGATCCATTCTTCGCTATAAATAGCTAAGTCCGGCCGCCAATTCCTTAATAACAGAGAAGCTGAACGAGTTTTATTCTTTGCTTCATCGGATTATCGTCAGTGTGGCTGTTGCTATTACTGCAGTTGCTTGCTTGTTCTTCAAAACACGACTGCCGCTGCTTAGTACCAACCATTATTGCTACTACCAAATTGGTGCCTACCCACCATTGTGTTCTGACGACACCGCCTTCTGTCTACTAGGTACCCAAAGCTGTGCTTCCCGTACTTTATTGTTTGAAAGAAACTTTAGCAACGGCTCTTGCATGCTTATTTTGATTCACCCTTGGTGACTCAAAGGTGATTGGTACTTGAAATTTGCATCTTATGCATGTTACGTGCTGAACTAGTAGGATAACATAGCCTTCTAGTTATCTTGCAGCATGGTTCCAATTTATTTCAAATCCAATATTTAGCATCCTATTTGATCTGCTCGTTTTCCCATTGCTCATTAAGAATTTGGTTCCAACGTTGTGCACTTGTTCCTTCATGTAGCCTTCTTGATAAACACCTTTGCCGAGGCACTTATGAACTAGTTGAATTGGAGGTACATATATTGTGCGTTTTTTGCCAGATACTAAACATCACATGCATCCTCTTCCTTATTGACTTTGCACGAAGCTTCCCACCGCAAGAATTGATTATATTATGGCCGCCATGTCTTGAACTTGTGGGCAACACACTGTTGTTAAACCATGAGTATCTCTACCACCTTGCATTGGAATCTTGGCGCTCTATAATTGTCTAATAGATCAAAGTGATTTTTTTTTAGAGTCTCACCCCAAAATTGAATAACACATTAGCCACCGTAATTGCATACACGACTCCTTACAATTATGACTCCATTGATTCATGTTATCGCTCTTCTTGACATCCGAAGTCGCACGACTATCTTGCCAAAATTTTAACATTTTTATTGATCATTCATCGGCGTACCATCTCACTTTTACTTGCCTTTATTGTCGGCTTTGCTGTCCTTTGACCAATAGAGACAATTGGAAGCTGGTTATCACCTTTACCAAGCCGCAAGCGTCAATCGTCATCCATTGGTTGCACTTCAATACTTTCTTTTCGCTTACCAGGTACTCGAAGCCCCCTCTTTTTTTTTTACTCACAATATTTACTTGTTACAAGAAGCTTCGGTCAATTGAGAACCTTAGAGCCTCACGGCCTTACCAAATAAATTCTCAAAATATTATTTGAGAATGAAGCTTGGGTCTCGACTGGAAGATTGAAATTAACCAAATGACAATTGGCTCAAAATATTACTTGAGGTGCCTTTTGAATATTATTCGAAATCATGTATACCCTTAAATATTATTTGAGAATGAAGATTGGCTCAAAATATTATTTGAGCTATTCCTTAGGGCTGGAGATTTTATCTCAACTCCCATACCAATTATTTTTTTTGCATCCCAAATATTTCTATCATACATGATTTCGATCTTAACTTTGTCAACTTGCTTCTTTGTAGATAATCCAAGCTGCACTTGAAGAAGGGTTCGAAACAATTCCGGGGATTTGAGAAAAGGCAACCAATTAGGTAATTTAATTACCAAATCTTTTGCACGAAGCTCCCTGCATCATCTAATATTTTCTTTTACAAAATTCCAACAATCATGCAAATTAAGGACTACGCCGTGCCATTGCCGCATATTTCACTGACGGATGAACGGGGAGGAACTCAATCAAAGAGCTTGTCACTACATGTTTACAAACCTGCAATCGGCTCGCTCGCTGAATCCTTCATACCCCTCGAAGGATGCTTTCATCTCGAAGATTAGACTAACAAGTGGACTAAGGAAGTGGTGGCACTGTCGACTTTCTCCACTACGTCGAGGGAAGAAGAAGTGGTCGTATTAAACTTGTCAATTCACAATGGAGATCCAGAAATAGCCAAATTCACACTTCCGTTCGTGGGATTCAATATCGATAAAACTACGTGGAAAATTCCTTCTTCCTTCTTTGGCAAGGCCTGCTTCACCTCTCATTATTGGGAGTGGATTGAGGACATCCTTGGAAGATATAAAGAAGTGCTCATCCGTGCCGGCATATTTGAAGCTGTTTACGAGTCGAGATACTCCTACGACCGCTGTGAGAATATCTTGCGAGCTTTCTTCAAATATTGGTACCCTTCGACAAACACACTCCATACGCCCGTTGGGGAGTTGTCCATCACGCTTTGGGATCTTTATCGATTTGGTGGCCTTTCGATTGATGGCTCGTTCTTTGATGAGGTTGTTCCTTCGGCGCAAGAGATTCTTACTCTTGACAAAGAAGGGAAGCCACTTCTCCTGAGAGCTGCAGGTATCTTTTTTCGGCTTACTACCACCTCTGGACGAATGACCAAGGGGTATGGATGAAGGACTGGATTCGCTTCTGGTTCAAAGGAGATGTTAGGTATAGGGCTCCTCCGAATAGGGCGAATAGAAGAAAGACTACATCTAGACCGAAAATGACTTACAACCCTTTTGGAAGCGTAGAGCCATACGACCTTACTGATACGAAGGACTTCAACGTCCCTTTTGACACACTGGACATTCCAGGGTATTTAAGAAAGGAAACCTATATTGCGGCATTCATAGCGTGTTGGATTTGCAAGTTCTTTTTGCCAAACAAAAAGGTCGATCGTATTCGCCCAAGTGTCTTCAAGGCTGCATGCTTAATGGCCACAGGAAAAAAATTTTGCCTTGCAATTCCCGTTCTTGCGAGCATATATCATGGGTTGAGGGAGATCGTCCACGTCCCTAACTTGGAGAATGCAAGGTAACTTTTCCAATCCATTACGTCTATGTTTGGATTGGCCAATACTTTGACGTATATCACGAGAATAATCAAGTGAGTAGCCACCATGCGCGTATGACGAGATTTAGCGGTGAGAAGATGGCAATATTTTACGGTAAATCAGAAGTTGAGGAAATCTTCAAAGAAATGAATCCTTTGATGCTTCCCAAATTGTGTTGGACCGAGAATGAAGAAAAGGTGTTGATCGACGATGGATCCTTATTATCGAGGCTTACGAGCTACTTCATTAGTCAACGCTCTTGCCATTTAACTCTACGTAAGGACAATACTTTCATTATTGAAAAATACAATCCTTGCAGGTTTAGCAGACAATTCGATTTCTGTCAGGACATTCCCAACAACTTGAAAGAGATCACTCACACTTATATTTTGGGTGAGGCTATTCAACTATGGGATTCCTCAGTCCGCACGTAGACGCGATCTCGGATGACTATACCCACGCACAGAAAGCATCCGTTGATCACAAACACTATGACGTCTGGTGGTCGACTCGGTCAAATAGTGTCTCTTCAATTCCCTTAAACTCACCGTTAAGATCCCTCAGCAATCATTGACGAAGGGTAAGGTTACCTCGCCAACGATCAGTGCATAATGGAGTATAGAGATTGTAACGGGTCTTACCTCATCCACCTTGCGGAAGAACAAAACATTAGCAGTCCCTTGAAAAACATTGCCGCAAAAAATAAGTTTTTCAAGGGCTCTCGACAAGCCATCAAAGAGGCGCAACCAGTGATTCCAGCAAAGAAGACGCCGCCCAAAGTTTCAAAATCCTTATCGGTGACTCGCATAGAAGAAGATGTCGAAATCGAAACGGTGGACGATCGTGATTCTATTGAGGCCATAGAAAAGGAAGGGATTCAAGTTCAGGGCATCAGATCTACCTAAGAAGGAGCCCATTCGTTGGCGAGCGGTAGCAGTAGTCAAGACCATCATTGGAACCGATCAAAGAAGAGGACATCCTCTGATTTAGAGGAGGTTTCCTTTACACTACCGTCAGTTGGAATATCGCCACTTAAGGTAATCATCTCTCCATTTTTCCTTTCTTTTTTTTCGTAAATTTTTTTTTTGTAATTTTTTTTCATCCCCCGTTTCTTGAATTCCGTCAAGAAGGTGTTGGTAACAATTCACCACCTGAACTCGAAGCTGATGATATAATTTCAAACAACAGAAGTGACGAAGTAGCTATTAGTACTCCAAAACAATTTGCCCCCGGTGGAGGTACCTCATCCATTTGTAAGAAGGAGTTAACTGGTTCGCACGAGACCCGAAAGAGGCCTAAACTAGCACTGGTTTCAGAATTTCATGGGTAAAAATTAATCCAAGCGCATCGAAAGAGATACCTGCAGAGTTTGTGGATGGATTTTCGCGGGCAGATTCTTGACACTCCTATTGAACAGATCTCTTCTTTAAAAGAGTGTGCGGAGGAGATCATTGTAGAAATCACCAGAACGGATCCTACCAATGGTCTCCCTTTAAAAGATTATTTGCTAAGGCAGAGACATATGATGTTTTGGCATCTTCATCATGGAAAAAGATGAGTAAAGAAGCACATACAGAACTCCTTTCCAAAGTGACCTCCCAACTCGAGAGAGCTAAGGCGAAGGAAAAAGATCTAACTTGTCATCTGCAAAGTTTTGAAGAAAAGTTGCAGTCCATCGAAGACAGGAAGAAAGTATTGCAACAGGAACTTATCAATTTGGAGAAACAAGGCCTGGAAATCAGCTCAACTATCGATCAAATGCATGAAACTTTTGAGGAGATCCGGACTGAAGTAACCCGGGCACATGACGAGCTCTCTTCTATTGAAAGTACCGGCATCTTGACTGATGACGCAGTGAAGGAACTTGAAGACATGAAGTCTGCACTTGAATCATGCAAAATAGCTGTAGTGGATTACAAATTTGACATTTAGACTTTTCACCATACCTTTTTTCTGAATTGGTTCCATTTTTTTTTCCATGTAATGAATTTTTCTTTTTTTTTGAATAATAAAATGCTTTTCGTTCCTTATCTCCTTTTTTTTTTTTAAGAAATCAAATGGAGCATTTTATTTATTTTATATATTTTTTTGGAAAGAGAAGATTCTTTTTTTTTTGTTGCAAGGAACAAGGATTTGATCTGGATTGGTGTAACTGAACTTAGAAGTTGCCCTCCAAACTGCCTACGTATCCCAACAAGGGAATCAAGTCACACGTAGTTCCTGCCGTTCACATTTTAACCTCATGCGGGTCAGGAGTATCTATTTGTTTACCACCTTAGACTTGGTGGAGTGTTTTAGCAGTTTAACCACATACTACACTATTGGTAGTTGCCATCCACAGTTTTAGCTCATGCGGGCCAGGAGCATCGCACGGTTTCGATTATGTATAGTACCTTTTCAGGTACTTGCCATTGATGGGGCCAACCCTTAATCCATCTTCAGCAACCAACTTGTATGAGCCATTTGTATATACTTCTCGAACGACATATGGACCATCCCACTTAGGAGTAAACTTTCTTTGTCCGCCATGAGTGAGAATGATTGGTCTCCGAATAGCGAGGTCGAACGTGCTTATTGAATGCTTTTGAAATGCGGGTTTGATAGCACTCAATTCGTTGTTGAGTTTCCAATCTCTTTTCGTCGAGTGTTTCTAACTCTTCAAGGCGAAGACGAACATTATCTTTTTCACTGAACCCTTCTTGAATTGTAATTCTTAGCGAAGGTATTTGACACTCAAGTGGAAGAACAGCTTCAACACCGTAAACAAGCGCGTATGGGGTTGCTTGTGTGGGAGTTCGAAAAGTAGTTCTGTATGCCTAAAGCGCTTCTCCAATTCGAAAATGCCAATCCCTTTTCGATTTATCCACGATTTTCTTCAACAGATTACATAAGGTCTTGTTGAATGCTTCAGCGAATCCATTTGAGGCAGCGTAGTACATGGACGAATTGTATTATTTGAAATTAAACTTTTCGCAAAGTTTGTTCATTGCTACATTGCAAAAAGGTTTACCGTTATCGGTGATGATATAACGTGGGACTTCATACCGATAAATGATGTGCGAGCGAATGAAATCTACTACATTCTCCTTTTTGACATCTCTTAGAGGAACGGCTTCGGCCCACTTTGAGAAATAATCCGTCGCTGCCAAAATGAAATTGTGTCCTCCAGAAGATTTTGGGAGCGGTCCAACTATATCCAAACCCCAAGTATCGAACGGCCAAGAAGTTACAGTTGGATGCAATGGTTCAGGAGGTTGACGGATGAAATTGCCATAGAATTGACAAGCTTGACATCTTCTAGCAAAATCAATACAGTCTT
Source organism: Coffea eugenioides (assembly GCF_003713205.1). NCBI lineage: Eukaryota > Viridiplantae > Streptophyta > Magnoliopsida > Gentianales > Rubiaceae > Coffea > Coffea eugenioides. Next base: position 26,157,264 of record NC_040044.1, on the reverse strand, counting down.
TTACCATCGTTGGCCAGTAGTATCCCATTCTTTTAATGCGAAAGTGTAATTTCGGGTCAGATTGGTGAGCACCACATATCCCAGAGTGAGCCTCCTCCATTGCTTGCATGGCCTCATCTTCTCCAATACATCGTAGAAACACCCCTTCGAATGATCTTCGGTAAAGCGTCCTTTTGTAGTAAATGAAACGTGGCGCTCGACGACGTATATCAACCATTTTCTTGGGATCTTCTGGTAACTTTCCATGATTAAGATAATCCACGATGAGATGACGCCAATTCTCCTTTTCAATTTCATGGGCAAAAATATGATGAGTATTTTCTTCTCCACCATCATCTTCTTCATCGAACATCGGAGGTAAGACCCAATTTTGACATAGTGAAATTTGATTTTGATGAGAAGGTAGAGTGATCATGGACGCCACCCTTGTCAAAGAGTCAGCTTGTTGGTTGAAATTTCTAGGGATATGTTCTATAGTGACATTATCTAAATATCCCATTAGTTGTCTTGCATACTTATAATATGGGATCAATTCAGATTTCTTGACATCATAAATACCAAGAAGTTGATTTACCACTAATTTTGAATCACCATAGACTCTAAGATGCAACTGCTTCATGTCTACAGCGTTCAAGACGAGATTAATGCCTGATATTGGCCACATTGTGTTGAACCGGCGTGTTAAAATGAAAGAGTACGGAATATATCTGCTCAGGAATATAAATAACTCCTGTCCAGCTCATCACGGTGAGCAACTCCATCGAAATACATCGATCACGGGATCGACCATAAACACTTCTTCATCGGGGAGTTCATCAGTCAACTCCCACTCGGTAGTATGGGATGATCGGCTAAAAAGTCTGCCAATATTTGTCCTTTGACCCCTTCGCAGGTACATAAATAATTTCAAATTGTTGAAACTGGAGGTACCATCTCGTAAGTCGGTCAGACAGTACAGGTTTTGTCATGACATATTTAATGAGATTAGACTTAGATATGAGTCGAATAGTGTGTGCTTGAAAATAATGTTTCAACTTCTGAATGACAAATATAAGTGCCAAACACAACTTCGCAATGGGTGAGTAATTCAACTCATTAGATGTCATCATCCGACTCAAGTAATACAGTGCATTCTCCTTACCTTCATCATTTTCTTGAGCAAGTAAGGCCCCAACCGACCGTTCTTGAGCGAAAATATAGAGAATCAATGATTTTCCTGGGATGGGTGCAGCCAACACTGGGGGATTCATGAGGTACGTTTTGATACTTGTAAAAGCATTCTTACACGATTCATCCCACTCGAAGGACACCCATTTCTTCATCGGTCGACTGAAAGGTTGGCATCGTCCGGCCAAATTAGAGATAAACCTTCGAATGTATGCCAACTTCCCTTGAAGGCTCTTTAGTTCATGAATATTTCGCGGTTCATGCATGTTCACAATGGCATCAATTTTAGATCGATCGACCTCTATCCCTCGTTGATGAACGATGAAACCGAAAAACTTGCCAGAAGTGACTCCGAATGCACACTTCAGAGGATTCATCTTCAGTTGGTATCTCCGAAGGCGTTGAAAAACTCTTCGAAGGTCTTGAATATGGTCCTCTCGCTTCTTTGATTTCACCACAAGGTCATCAACATAACACTCCACATTCCTATGGAGTATATCATCAAAAATTCTTTGCATTGCCCTTTGATATGTCGCTCCAGCATTTTTCAATCCAAACGGCATCACTTTATAGCAATAAATTTCTTTAGGGGTGCGGAAGGCAGTGAACTCCTCATTCTCGGGCGCCAAGTGTATTTGATTGTAGCCAGACGATCCATCGAGAAAAGATAGTGCTTCATGCTCGGTTGTAGCATCTACCGTCAATTCTGTGATGAGGAGTGAAAAATCATCTTTGGGACAAGCCTCATTTAAATCTCGAAAATCAACACTAATCCGGATTTGCCCATTCTTTTTTCTCACAGGGACAATACTTGAAATCCATGTTGGATATTTCACTTCCCGTATGAACCCAGTTTCAATCAATATATTTATCTCATTTTCTATCAGAGGAATCAATTCGGGCCGAAAGCGCCTTTGAGTTTGCTTGACAGGTTTTGTTCCTCGTTTGACATACAAATTATGAACGGCGATCCTTGGATCCAAACCAGACATTTCTGAGTAATTTCAGGCAAATACGTCCCTCAACTCGAGTAGCAAATCAACATACTCTTTCTCTTCTTCAGGAGTCATACAAGAGCTTATGTAAATTGGGCGAGAATCGTCGCTTGTGCCAAGGTTAATCTCTTTTAGCGCATCGACTGTATTTTTACCCCTTGGTCAAGTTCAGGGGGAGCGTCATCCGCATCTTCTTTTTCTTCTTCGGGATCACTGATCGTAATATAATGACAGGAAACCATACTTTCTTGACCCTGTTCTTCAAAAATGGTTTCGATTCTTACATTGAATAAGTCTCCACAGTGCATGAAGAAATTGGAGACTCGCTTTCTTGGTCCGTATCCGTTCTTCTTTATTGGAGTAAGACTTTCTTCCTTGGCAACTTGGTACTCTTGCTTTTTACTGCCTAATCTTTCATAGATAGGCGGTTTCAAATTTTTCGGCTGCGGGCCAAGTCTGTCAAACACAGAAGTACGCTTTGACTTATTTCCCAACCTATCGAACACAGATCTCCTTCGGCTTGTGACCTCCATTTCCTCGTTCACGTAGTTACAACTTGCCCTTTTGATCGTTATACGCACTGGAGAAGGCGGTTGATAACCAAAATCCATCGATGAACTTTTAACATTATAGCCTTTTTCTTTCAACATTCTCTGCGTAGGTGTTAATCCATGAGTCTTCTCGCCAGTCACCTCAGGAGGGAGTTTGCCCAATGCATGCTTCTCATTTGGGTTATAACCGACCTTAGCAAGAAATCTATATGTGTTTGGATCAAAACCTTCTTGAGTCCGATTAGTTGATAGTGAGTAATGCTCTACTACCGGTTCTTCTTTGGGACGAACAAATCCTTGCAAGCTCGCTTTCTCACTTTTAACAGGCTCTATTTTGGTGAGCGGAACATTTAATGTATCATTCTTGATAAAAGAAGATTGGCCTTCTTCTCTCTTTGATCTTGGAATATACCGTAAAATGGGTACTTTGAAATCTTGACTTTCTTTCTTTACTGATTCTTTTCTTTTTACTTCTTTCTGAAGGTAAAATTTAGCGTCGGCAAAATGAGTCTCGGCCTCAGTGAAAGGTTTATCATTGGCAACAACCTACTTAACTATACCGTCTGGACAATATTTGAAATATTGATGCAGAGTTGACGGTATAATTTCATTCTCGTGAATCCAGGGTCGTCCCAAGAGTATATTATAAGAGGTTTTGGCTTCAATGATATGAAATAACGCATTTGAAGATAACTCACCAATGAGCAATTCAAGTCTTATGAGACCAATTGCTCTTTGCCCCCTTGCTTAAATTCTTGGATCATGAGGCGGCTCTGGGAAAGTTCATCGCTTGAGATTCCTAGTTCTTTCATAGCACGTACGGACATAATATTGACAGCAGATCCCCCATCAATGAGTTTCCGATTCATCTTCTGTTCTCGGACATACACACTAACATACAAAGGTCGATTGTGGGTTTTGAACTCAACAGTTAAATCGTCATCATCAAAAATAATAGTCGTTGCACAATCCACGGGTGGTTTATCATCGATTTTGAGTTTTTTCTCAAATTTAGTGCCAATTTGTGTGATTTGAGGAATTTCAGTTTTGACGACATTACAAGAAGTGAAATTATCAGCATCGTCACTTAAATACCCCTTGGGTATAAATTTTCTCAGTATCACAGGCTGTCGAATCTCTTGAAGGAGCTGAAAATCTGAAGGAATTGGCGTTGTGGCCACTCCTTTTTTATTTCTTTGTTGCATTTTATTGTTTCATTGTCACTTTAGGCTTTGTCAAACGAATATTTTTCGAAAAGATGTACTTCTTTATTTTTGACTTGCAAGTCCTCTTTCGAGTGACTAAAGTCCATCCTTCGTTGTCATTTTCAATAACGTTTTCAATTGAAGATTTTTCAAACTCCTTAGACAAAGTGCTACTCGATGTAGATAAACTTCTATCGGACAACACATAGATCCAAACATTATTGTCGTTTGATTTGCCGATGGTTTATCTTCCTCGAGAAGGATTTTTCCTTGACGGGCCAATTTCATAATTTTGTCTTTAAAGACAAAGCATTTTGTGAGAGGGTGGCCAATCAAGCGATGGTAACAACAATAATTTGGATCATTGACTTGACCGACTTCCTCTGGGCACTTCATTTCGGGAAGTTCAAGGAATTTCTCCTTAAAAAGATCATCAAACATCCCTTGTAAATCATATTCAAGAAATAGGTATTCTTTTTCTTGCATCTCTTTTAACGTGGGTCTTCTTACTGACCTATTTTGGGATGAATCCAACTTCTCAGTGACCTTTCGGCTCACTTTGGTAGCAATTTTCATAGGGGTTGTATTTATTGTCATGGACTCCTTATTACTGAGTTTTGAAGGAAGTTTGTCCCCTTTTTTGTTTTCTTGTCTTTCATGGTTTTGACGAGACGGCTGCACTCGCGGAGCTTGAATAGGAAGCCCATCAGTTGCATTGGCTGTGATGCTTAACTCCATATCATGAGCACGAGTAGCTAATTCTTCAAATGTGTTTGGACGTATACCCTGTAAGATGTAACTTAGGCTCCAATGCCTTCCTCGAATGCACATTTCTATGGCAGAGGGTTCAGACAGTCTGTTCTTGCAGTTGAGACTCAGACTTCTCCACCTATCGATGTAGTTGACCACAGGTTCATCCTTTCATTGACGAGTGTTAGTCAATTCCAGCATACTAACGGTTCTTCTAGTGCTGTAGAAGCGATTCAAGAACTCTTGTTCCAGCTGTTCTCAACTGTCGATGGACCCCGGAGTGAGATCAGTATACCAATCAAACGCATTGCCCTTCAAGGATCGGACGAACTGTTTGACTAGCAGGTCACCATAGGTTCCAGTGTTATTACAGGTTTCGACAAAATGGGCCACATGTTGTTTTGGACTACCCTTCCCATCGAACTGTTGAAATTTAGGCGGTTGATATCCAGCAGGCATTGCTAGGTTGTCAATTCTAGCAGTGTAAGGCTTGCAGTAGGTAAAGCTTGACTTTGAACCACCCTCCTTTTTATCTTTGATCACGCCTTCAACAAGTTCCTTCTGTTGTTCCACGGGGATAGTTCCATCGGCGGTCACATATACTTCCTTCACCTTATTCTTGCCTTTAGATGAGGGAATTTCATGCTCTTGGTGCTCCTTAGGGTTCGCATTGTTTCCTTCAGGAGCGTGATCTTTTTGGGTGAGTAGTTGAGCAATAAGAGTATCTTGGTCCTTGATGTGTTTCATCATGGTCTCCATCATCTTGGACATGTTCGAAAATTGTTCTTCGAGGCTTAAAGTATTTGTCATCATAGCAGGTATTGCAGCAGAAGAAGCAGCAAAATTTTCAATAGAAAATCTTGATTGAAGAATTTCATGTGAAGAGGCTGATCCAGTGCTTGATGAATCATCATCATGCTTAGAAAATTTGGATTCGGATCCAAATTCGAGCATGGCAAGAGTCTTCTCAATCGAGGCAGGAACGTCTTGGATTCCCATTGTGGAAGAATAGTTCATTGGTGATGTTCAACCGAAGATGGGAGTTGGCGCCGATGGAGCTTCCATGCTACTTTGGGTGGAGGCTCTCGTCATACTCCTTGTCACAGGACCAATAGCGCGAGTATTGGTGGCAACATGTGCAGCTTCCTGAACAGGCTTAGCATCAATAGCCTTGGAACGTGCAATCATGATTTTGTTGCTCTTTGGTGCCATTAGTGATATACGTAGTTGAATATTCGAGAAGAAGAGATGGTCCCACTGGGCGTGCCAAAAATTTGTACGCGATAAAAATTTCAAGTCTGCAAAATGACAAGAAAAAGAAATACATGACAAATATATAATATATAAATTTAGAAAAATATGTGAGTACAATCTCTGGAATTTTCTCGAACTTGTGGAAAGTTTTCCTCGATTCTTCTCCTCGAACACCGATCCAAGGGTTTCGCAGCTTGTTCTTGGATCCGCCACCGATTCCTTCAAATCTTGATATGGAAGATTTAAAGGACTTGAAAATATTTGGAGGTTCAAGTCTTGATATATGAAAAACTTGAAGAGTTTGAAAACCCAGACCTTCGTAGCTTGGAACTTCACCACTTGAGTGTATGAGATGCCTCCTGGTATGTGTCTCTGTGTATGTCTGTTTGATTTGGTTGAGAGACCCCTATTTATAGCTGTAGCAAGGGGTAGAGGTTGAAGACCTGTGTACCACTTTACTGGTCTTGCAAGACGTGCAGTCATATTAGGACTGTGCCAGTCAAATGTTATCTCTTCATTTTATATTTATTAATAAAGAGATAAGTAATTCATCGATTGGCCAGACTCGTGGGGACACGTGACGTGGCGCCGTTTGACTGGTCAAACTATTGCAGTATATAAGAAATATATTTGGATTAAACAACTCTAAATATTATCCCTTTAATAAGAAATAAATACTTAGATATTTATCCAATAAGCATGGGATATGATATGATATGGTTGGTGGAGATATCCTTGCAATTTGAATTGATTTGGAACACATCACCTTGACACGTGGTAAAATATAATTGGCCATTTAATAACCAACTTTTCTAAGTGTACATGACATACGGCAATATCCAATTGGATAAAAATAAGCCATAAAATAATTTATAGGCCAATGGTAATTTTTAGAATTTAATTAACATTCCATTGTCTACAGAGACAGACTTGAACATAAATATACATTCTAAATTTGGAACTGTTGTTTCATTTTCTTTTGAAGTTATAACTTGTGTTCCTGAAGTCGAGAGTGAGTGAGTCTTGGCGAGAACTGGGCAGACGGTTCGCTAAACCCTGGGGTACACCTTAGAGGGAGGTGAGGTCGTCACAGGTGGTATCAGAGTCTAGATTTGAATTTGTCCGGGTGAATTGAGTGACTTGTACTTGATATGGTTTATGTATAAATGTCTAAGTGTGAAGTCCTAGAGAATAGGTAGTTAACTTAACTTTACTTATTTAAATTATTTATTCTTGTGATGTTATTTGTACTGTAGGCAATAGAAGGAAACGGCGAGAACGGGAGTGCCGAATGATCTCAGTGAGTGCTTAGATATCAGGAGCGTCCAGGAGGGCCGGTACTTAGGTGGGCTCCAGGATGTAGGATCTGACATTGTGACTGTTGGCGTACTTATTCGTACCCCAATAAGGTAATTCTTGCTATAGCAAGCGAGAGGGGAAGGTTGGCTAATGCCAATCGTCGAGACTAGATGGAGATTGAGCGTTTGCAAGCTGTGCTAAAAATGCAAGAGGATAGGATCCGAGAGATTGAGACTTCTATTCTCGAGAAGCAGGAACGAACCAATACCTTAAGAGAGCAAGTTCAGGAGGCTAATGGTCGCCTTGTTTGAATAGTAAGGGAAGTAAGGGACCGAATTGATAATATCTTAACCGAGTGTGGGGCACTTTTGGAGGAAGTAGTACAGGTGAACTTGGTCGGAAAAGGTCAAGGGAACATAGCTCCTAGTGACCTTGAGGAGGATCCCGAGAAGGAGCCAGCCGCACCTGAGTAGGTGGTGGTGTCGGCTGGATCAGTGACAAACTAACCTAGAGATCTAGGGTTTTGAGGGTTGAGCGAGATAGTTAGGATATAGTAGGGAATAGTTGGGGTAACACATCATCTTTTATTTTATTTTTGATATTGATGTGTTAAGGTTGATATACATAGCGCCTGTTTTTGTTCTATATCCTTTGGTTGTTATAAATTCTTGACTTTACTAGATTGACATGTACAGTACTTTAGGATTTGGTATGTGACTTGTTATGATATATATATAAATAGAGTGTTTTATTTTAAATTTGTTCTATTATTTTCGTTTTATGATTTGGAACTGCTTTTATTGAGCTTTATAGTTATTTTATTTTGCTTATACTTATATAGTCTATTTTCCAAAAGAGGCATGGAAGGTAGGCAGAGTCAGGGACGTGGGACTAGTCAGGGACGTGGCTCTAGTCATAGACATGGGGCTAGACAGGTACAAGAACCAAGAGAAGAGAGAGATGCGACGGCCGAGCAACAACCTGAACCTCGGACTGAAGGAGGGGATCAGGTAGCGACGGCAATCCAGCTGATGACTAATATTTTAGCTTGATTGATAGAGCAACAGGGTCAAACCCTTGTTAATCAGTCTAGGAACCCTAAAATAGAACTAGATAGGACCCTAGAGCGGTTCCAGAAGTTTTTTGCTCCGAAATTTTTTGGAGGACCAGACCCTGAAGTTACAGAGATATGGCTGGAAACGATGATCAATATTTTTGCCTCCTTGAATTATACGGAGGAAAGGCGGGTGAATTTTACCGTATTCCAATTTGAGGGACCAGTCAGAGTCTGGTGAAATATAATTATGGCTAAGTGGGAGAGAGAACGGACAGTATGGACCTGATTGAACTTTGTGAAATATCTCCCACCCCTAATTCAGGAGAAAAGAGAGGACGATTTCATTAAACTACGTCAGGGAGCCTTAAGTGTATCTGAGAATGAGACTCAGTTCACCAAGTTATCCAAGTTTGCTCCTGAATTGATAGCTATGGAGCAAACGAGGGTGAGACGGTTTGTACAGGGATTAAATGTTGAAATACAGGAGGCCTTGGCAGTGACACAAATTAATACCTTCACGGAGGTTTTTGAGAAAGTCTAGAGTATAGAAATTGTTAGGGCATAGGTGAAGGTTTTTCATACAAGGAAGAAGGGTGCGCCTAGTGGAAGTCAGGGGCAGGGACAAGGTGATCGGGGTATACTACCCGCTAAAGTGGATCGATGAACTGGCAATGAAAAAATTTCAGAAATATCTAGAGGAGTTACTCTGAGGGAAGCCCCAAGTGGAAGGGGACAGGCGAGAGGTGCCTCACAAGGAGGCCAGACATCAGCCCCTCAATTGTCTTGTGGGTACTGCGAAAAATCCAATCACACTGAGGATAATTGTTGACGGAAGGCACGGAAGTATTTACAGTGTGGAAGCACCGAGCACCAAATCGCCACCTGTCCACTTACCAATGATACCTAGTAAGCCGATAGGTCAAACCCTAAACATACCACCGTAGAAGGGACCAGACCAAGGGTGCCAACCAGAGTATATGCCTTGGACCAACAGTCAGTACCTGAGCCGTCGGAGGTAGTGGAAGGTACGATCTCTGTTTTTCATCGTTTGGCCAAGATTTTGATAGACTCTGGTGCAACACATTCTTTTGTCAACCCTACTTTTATGTGTGAAATTGATGTGAAGGTCGAAAGACTACCATATGATTTAGAAGTGAGAACGCCTACGGGTAACCAATCTCTATTAGCTAACGAGGTGTATAGAAACTGTAATGTTTGGGTTGGTGAGCAAAAATTGGTAGTCGACCTTTTAAGTCTGACTATTAAGGGGTATGACGTTATTATAGGAATGGATTGGCTAGTTCGTTATCATACTCAGGTAGATTGCCGAATAATGGTCAAATTTTGTATACCCTGTGAGACAACCCTAAAACTAGATGTAAGAAGTATTTTAGTCTCATCTGCCCTTATTTCGAGAATTAGGGCTAGAAAATTACTAAGTAATGAGGCACGAGAGTATCTAGCCTTTCTAGTTAATACTCTAGGAGAAAAGGTTAAACTTGAGGATATGTCGGTGATAAGTGAATATCCAGAGGAATTGGTATCATTGCCTCCCGAGAGAGAGATCGATTTTAAGATTGATCTAACATCTGGAACCACTCCTATCTCAAAAACTCCTTATCGGATGGCGCCCACTAAAGTTAAGGAATTGAAATTGCAATTGCAAGACTTGCTAGAATGGAAATTTACACATGAGAGTGAGTGACTTTGGGGCACTCCAGTTCTTTTTCTTAAGAAGAAGGATGGAAACTTAACATTGTGTATTGATTACCGAGAGTTGAATGCAGTGGCCATTAAGAATAAATATCATTTGCCCCACATTGACGAGTTATTTGATCAGCTACAAAGGGCTGTTAGGAAGGAGGACGTGCCAAAAACTGCCTTCGATACTCGATATGGACATTACGAGTTTGCAGTGATGTCTTTTAAATTAACCAATGTCCTAACAGCATTTATGGATTTAATGCATCGGGTATTTAAACCCTATTTGGATCGATTTGTGGTGGTGTTTATTGATGATATCTTGGTGTATTCTAAAACAAAGGAGGAGCACGAGTAACACTTGAGAATAGTATTACAAACCTTAAGAGAGCACCAGTTGTTTGTCAAGTTTAACAAGTGCGAGTTCTGGCTAGAGAAAGTGTCATTTCTAGATCATATAATCTCAAAAGACGGACTTACTGTGGATCCGGTTAAAATAGAAACTGTTGCCAAGTGGAAACGGCAGGAGAATTCTACTGAGATTCGTAGTTTCTTGGGTCTAACGGGATATTACCGTCGGTTTATAAAGAATTTTTCAAGAATTGCGGGATCCGTAACGAATTTGACAAAGAAGCAAGAAAAATATATTTGGGACACTAAATGTGAAATTAGTTTCCAAGAGTTTAAGAAGCAATTGACCATGGCACTAGTGTTGGCTTTGTCAAATGGGAAGGATAGTTATATGATATATATTGATGCTTCGAGAAAAGGATTGGAATGTGTTTTAATGTAAAATAGGAATGTAATTGCCTATTCTTCTTGGAAGTTAAAATCTCATTAGTAGAATTATCTAATCCATGATTTAGAACTCGCAGCCGTTGTGTTTGCTTTGAAGAAATAGCGGCATTATTTGTATGGGGTGACTTTTGAAGTATATACGGACCATAAGAGTCTTAAGTATTTATTCTCCCAGAAGGAACTAAATCTGAGACAACACTGATGGATGGAGTTCTTAAAAGATTACGATTGTACCATTAATTACCATCCGAGAAAGGCCAATGTTGTGGCAGATGTTTTAAGTCGGAAGGCTCAACTAGCAGTTTAATGGTGAGAGAGTGGAACCTGTTAGAAAATGTTAGTGAATTGAACCCTCGTCTTGAACTACAAAAAGTTATCTTCAGGAATATTGTTGTGAAGTCGACATTGTTGGATCGAATTAAGGAGGGTCAAAAGAAAAAACCAATAGTACAAAAATGGATGGAAAGAGTGAAGAAAGAAGAATTACCCAATTTTAACCTAGGTCCCGATGGAATTCTAAGGTTTTGAAATAGTGTTGTTGTACCGAAGGATGAGAAATTGAAATGAAACATTTTGGAATAATCTCACTGGTTTAGATACACTGTACATCCAAGTAGTGGTAAGATATACCAGAATCTCAAAAAATTGTATTGGTGGGACAATGTGAAATCGGAGATTACTCAATTTGTTCAAAAGTGCCTTATGTGTCAACAAGTGAAGGTTGAGCATAAAAAATCGTCAGGTTTGTTACAACCATTAGAGATACCTGAATGAAATTGGGAGCACATAACGATGAATTTTATATCTGCGTTACCACGAACTAAAAAGGGCTATGATGCGATTTGGGTGATAGTGGACTGATTGACTAAGACCGCACATTTCTTACTTGTTAACATGAAATATTCTTTGGAGAAACTTGCCAAACTTTATATGGATGAAATTGTAAGATTACATGGGGTACCGGTGAGCATAGTATCGGATAGAGACCTTAGATTTGTATCTCGATTTTGGCAGAAGTTGCAATAGGCTCTACGAACTAAGTTGAACTATAGAACGGCCTATCATCCTCAAACAGATGGGCAGTTGGAGAGAACCATTCAAACTCTAGAGAACATGTTAAGAGCCTGTATTGTAGATTTTGGAGGGACCTGGAGCCAGTACCCGACGTTAGTCGAGTTTGCATATAACAACAGTTATTACTCTTTTATTCAGATGGCCCCATATAAAACACTTTATGGACGAAAATACCGATCACCGATCCATTAGGATGAAGTAGGAGAGAAAAAGGTTATAGACTCGGCAACAATACTATGAGTTGAGGAGACCTACGAAAAGGTAAAAATGATACATCAGAGACTTCAAACGGTTCAAAGTCGACAAAAGAGCTATGCCAACCATTGGAGAAAGGATTTGGAATTTGAAATAAGAGATAAGATGTTTCTTAAGGTTACGCCATTGAAAAGAAAGATCAAGACAGAAAAAGAAAAGAAATTACAACCAAAATACATAGGACCTTTCAGTATACTCTAATGGGTAGGAAAGGTGGCTTACCGACTAGAGTTGCCGACCAACTTATCTCGAATCCATGATGTTTTTCACGTTTCCTTACTTAAGAAATATCATCTGAACCCAACTCATATTTTGTCGCCAGAGGATATTGAGGTTGATGAGTCTTTGACTTAAGAGAAATGACTTATTCGAGTACTAGATCGAAAAGTGAAGGATTTGAGGAATGAACAAATTCTACTGGTTAAGGTTCTGTGGAAACACCATGAGATAAAGGAAGTAACCTGGGAGTTAGAAACGAACATGTAAGAGAAATAGATTGAACTATTTGCAAATAAAGTTATGAATTTCGAGGTCGAAATTCTTTTAAGAGGGAGAAAGTGTGAGAACTTGAAAATTCATCTATATTTGTTCTTACAATCCTCTTTTATTCTTAATAAGTTAATTTATAAATTGTTTACTACTAATTTACTCCCTCAATAACTGTAATAAATAATAGAATCGAGAGTTTTACTTTTACTTTTATAGTTAGAGTAAACTAGGATTTTTGTGCATTTTGGTAGTGGGATCAGTTGGTGAGGTGTGTGTACTAAAATTGGTGGATAAGAGCGAGTTTTAAATAAGAGAAAGTTTGTGATTAGAAGTGCTAAAAATAAGTTAGTGAATCATAAGTTAAAATAAAAATATAAGAGATTTAAAGAAGTAGGCTTGAACCGACGTGCGCCGTTTATTACCGATTGAATACACCACTTGACCAATACTTTCTTACCCTAATTTCCTTGATTTTATTTCATTTAATCCTCCCTAAATTAACCCTAAAGCCAACCGAAATTATTGACTAAGAAAAGGAAAGAAAAGAAAAAAAAAAGAGGAAAAACTTGGTCTTGCCAAGTGTCAATGATCCAAGACAAGTGGTCCAAGACAACTTTCTTCTTTCTTATCTTTCTTTTGAACCAATTTTGCTTCATTTCTTTCTTGGCTTGGCCGAACCATTGGAGAGGAAAAGAGAGGAGAAAAACTTCCATTTTCACCTTTATTCTTGCCTTGTTTAAGTTAGAATCACAAAACTAAACCGAACAAACTAGCACTAAGGAAACAAGGAAGCAAGTAGCGGAGAGTTTTTGAAGAGGAAGCCTTGGTTCTTCACTTTCTTCAAGGGGTTGAAGGTATAAAATGAACAACTTCCTTTATCTTTCTTATTCTTGCAAGTTATGGTGAAAATAACTTGAAACTTAGAATTTTATGGATGATATTCTAGATTTGGGAAAGATTGGTGAAATTTCAGCCTAGGGTTATGATTTTTCAGCCTTGATTTATGTTATTTATCCATAATATATTGGTATTGAGCTTGGCTATGGACTTGTGAGGTGATTGGTAGATTTATTGTGACTTTTTAACTTTAAAATAATAAATTTCAGCTTTATTATAGTTTTTTCAGCTTTGCTATTGTGATGCATATATGCTAGAAGTGAGCTTTAATTGGATGATTTAATGGCTAGCATGAAAACCAAATTTACCTCATTAATTGTGGTGTTGATTTGGGCTGATTTGAGAAGAAAATATAGCCTTGAAAATGGCTAAAAAATTAGGGACACACAAAGGAAGTGCTGTCCGTTTTATTTCTTAAAATTCAAGCGAGTGAAATCAAAACTTGAGCGGTGATTCTTGGTTGAATTGAATTTAGGATTGTTTAGCATATTTGAGTTTTCCTTAGGAGGGATGTATAGGCTGAAATTTTTACCAAAACCTAAATATTTTATAAGGAGAAAGTAGCGACCACTTTAAACACGATTTCCTAGTTTCTTATACCGAGTTGTGAATTTAAAAGTTTTAAATGTTTTTTCATCGAAACAAAAGAGCGAACATAAATTTTCTATGGTTTGATAAGTGAAATGAGTAATACTCAAATGAGTTCTATTTACTTGGTTTTCTTTATGCGAAACTCTTATATTTTGAAATCCTAATTGATTGCAAACTGTTAAACGGTATTTTATCATAGATTTAGACTCTAGATAGGGAGTTGAACCTGAGCTTGGTTTTGGAAAGCAATAAATCATTCGTGAGTGTTTCCAAGTGTATGTTTGAACTTATTACTTGAATGAATTGCTTTGTTAATGTGCTTGGACGATACTTACCTTGTTTTATAGGGCAAGGATGTATTTTATCGCATTTGTTCTAATGTGATTTATTACTGTGCACTGGTTGCAATTGGCTTGATATATATATATATATATATATATATATATATATATGTGTATGATTTGGGTACTGTCTGAAATTTCAAAAACCCTGTGGTTAGTTAATCGAATCGAGCCGGCAAGAGCCTGGTCGATAAGATAACGAACCCTGGGTCTACTACTTTGTCGAGTGGAGTGTTATCTCCTCAACTAATTGGTATGATCGAGTATTACCACCACTATTATATTGGAGTTCGGGCCTGGTATGGGGGTTTGAATGATAGATGGAGATTGGAGTTAAGTGGTTCACTACTGGACTGGTTACTCTACTTGAAAGTTGATGGAGTGTCAACTACTACTTGGTGAAGTTGTGGCAGAGTTAACTCGCAAAAGCTACTGTATCCTTTTACCTGGAGATGTTGGATATCTAATGATTTGCTCTTTAAAGTGTTATTATTCATTTTTATGAACTCTTATATTCGTTATTTTGATATTTCAAGTTTTATACGGTGGTCAACTTGCTACTTGATTTTTGCATGATGTTTGAAACCTCACTGAGTTTTGGCTCACTCTATTAGTTTTGTTTTCCTTACAGGAGGTACGAACGTGGGCATGACGTTGGTACAGGCTAGCGTCGTCTGGTTTTTGAATTTGTGCGATTGTACTTGCACTAGTACTCGATTAGGGTTGAAAATTATCTGGAGCTTAAATCTTTTGTTATATTTGGGAATATATGAATGATTGAGACAGACTTGAATATAAATGTACATTCTAAGTTTGGAACTGTTGTTTCATTTCCTTTTGAAGTTATAACTTGTGTTCTTGAAGTCGAGAGTGAGTGAGTCCTGACGAGAGTTGGGCAGACGGTTCGCTAAACTCTAATGCGAATTCAACCAAACCTTAGTTTCGTCCCTCAATAAAAATGGAAACAATCTTAGTCGAATTGTATATTCAGCAACACCATTCAACTTAATAGTGTTGCAAATTTCAAGGAAAGTGGCTAAATGAAAGTTAGGGTGTTTAGTAGTCTTACCTCCGAATTGAGATTGCTGTACCATTTGTATTTATACTGGTCTAATCTCAGAGTTATTAACATTTACCATGGGTCATGTGATGCTTTTTTGTAGACCATTGCCTCCCGGTAATACAAAATCTCTCAGTACTCTTCTATTAGTCTCTTCTACCGTTTGATCTATTAGGGGAAGTTCAATATAGAGTGTCTCTTGTTGTTAATCTTTCATGTTCTCTTGTAGTGCACGCCTTCTTATCTCTTCAAAATCCTCTCAATTTTCGGGTCTAACGGTATAATTGTCCATAAGATTAAGTGCATACACTATCAATAGCCAAAAAAATCAAAAGAAATTCTATCTAACGTAAATGTAGTCACTTCAATAAAAACAATCTTTAATATCAAAAGTTATACACAAAATCTCATTATAATCAAAGTCTAGATTAATAAAGATCATTTGATCCTAATATTACTGTGCTCCCTAGCAAATGGTACTAAAAACTTGATGAGATTTATCTGCACCCTTATTTTATTCAATAACTTCCTTGTTTGTTAGAAGTTTACAAGTCATTATATAGTACTAGGAAGTTAAAGTCGATCTCTCGAGAAGCAGTTACAACTATTAGAACTTTATCATATTTTATTATCTAGACAATCAACAATAATGAAGAATAAAAGTTACTCCAGACACTAATACATAACAGTTAAAAGTAGATGGATGAAGTCAACTAGCAGACAAGTTCTAGGGTATGGAATCAACCAAGTGTCCTCGATAACAGTTCAACTGAATAATAAATGCTACGCTACTTGTCTTACTAATGGCTCCATCATATATGGTATTCTAAACTTGCTTTCACGAAAGATCAAATGTCACCTATACATACATTTTTCTACTTTCATGGTGAAATAATAAGCATAGTACCATTAAACTCAATAATGCACTAAAACCCACCTACTTTCAACACTAATTTCGTATGCTAAGATCCTAAATTTCATCTAAGTCGATTCCATCATTATCTACTAATTTTCATTGATAAATAACAACTAAAATAATTTATAAATGGTGATCAAGCATTCACAAATGTTGAACCAAATTTAGATGATCTAGAAAGTACAAAGAGATAACATTCATCTACTCATTCAAACCAAGATAAAAAAACAAAAGACATCATCAGCCCCTATAACAAATATATTATTTAGACATGAAGAGTAAATTGATAACATGTATTTTGGGAGAAAAACATCTAACTACAGTATTATGAGTGATCAACTAGTATTTATAGTAATACAAACCTAACAAACTATTTATAAGAATACCCTTACTAACTTTTAACACTCTCCCTTAAGTTGGAGCATATATATCACAAGCATCCAACTTGTTACAAATGTATTTCATCCTAAAGCTTTCTAAATTCTTAGTAAACAAATCAACCAATTGATCTATAGACAGTACATGAGATGTCTTGATGACTCCATCAATCAATTTCTCTCGAATGAAATGACAATCAACTTCAATATGTTTTATCTTTTCATAAAACATTGGGTTAGACGCAATATGAATAGCAGCTTGATTATTATACACTAAATTTATAGGCTGTTTATGCTCAAATTCAATTTTAAGTAACATGCTTTTCATCCAAATCAACTCACACAAAGCATGAGTCATAGCGCGATATTCAGATTCTGCACTTGACCTGGAGATAACTGTTTGCTTTTTATTCTTTTACGACATTAAATTACCACCAACAAATACACAATATCTTGTGGTTGATCTTTGATCTGAGGCAGAATCAACCCAATTTGCATCATTGTACCCTTCAATATCAGTATGTCTATGATTTTGATACAATAATTCTTTTCTAGGAGCACTCTTAAGATACCTGAAAATTTATATAATAGCATCCCAATAACTGTACGAGGGGTCTTAAGAAATTGACTCACGACACTCACTGCAAATGAAATGTCCAAAATTAATTTACCCATAGTGAGATATTACCCAGAATCATCTAGTAATGCATCTTGACCTCCTACTAATTTCACATTAGAATCCAAAGGAGTATCCACATGTCGACAATTTAACATTCCAACATTACTCAGCATATCAAATACATATTTTCTTTAACATAAATAAATTTCATATTTAAATCGAGCCATTTCAATACTCAGAAAATATTGTAAGTAATCTAAATCCTTTGTTTGAAAGTTTGTTTGCAGATTCGATTTAAACTTCTAAATCCCCACAATATCATGACCTATAATCACATTATCATCAACATAAATAACTAATAAAATTTTACTAATATTAGAATGCCGATAAAACACAGAGTGATCTACTCCACATTTTGTCAGTTCGAACTCCATGATAGCACTACTAAATCGGCCAAACCAAATCTTAGCAAAATGTTTTAATCCATCTAAGAATTTTTTCAAATGACAAACCAATAGCAAATTTTTTCCTTAAGAGCAAATCTAGGAGGCTGTTCCATATATACCTCTTTTTCCAAATCTCCATGTGAAAACACATTTTTCACATCCAACTGATGCAATGGCCAATTATAAGTTGCTGCCAAAGAGGTAAGAAGACGAACAGAGATAATCTTTGCAACAGGAGAAAATGTCTCTAAGTAGTCTACTTCATACACCTGAATATATCTTTTAACTACCAGACGAGCCTTCAATATATCAATAGAACTATTAGACTGCACTTTTATAGTATATACCCATTTACAACCAATAACAGGCTTACCAGAAAAAAGAGGGACAAGATTCCAAGTACCATTTTCCTCCAAAGCAAACATCTCTTTTTGCATAGCTAATCTCCAATTAGAATGATTGAGAGCATGGGTCATAGATTTAAAAATGGATACAGAATCAAGTGAAACTACAAAAGAAAAATATGACTGAGAGATACGAGAATGAGAAACAAAATTAAAAATAGGATGAGGAGTACAGTCTCTTACCTTTGCGTAAAACAATAAGAAGATCTAACTCATAAGAGAACGTCATACCTAGACTTGAAAATTAAAAGTTAATTGGTGAAGCGCGTGGTGTATCATGAGCTTTCTCAACTATGAAATAACGAGAATAAATTTGAAAATTAAAACGAGATAACTGAATTGTGAAATCTGGTGGACTATATAACTCAGGTAATAAAGATGAAGGGATTGGTAAAATAGGAGAAGAAAAAGAGAAATACTATTCTAATTCAATAGGCATACCTTGTTTCATAAAATAAGGAGTGGAGTCAAATAAAATAATATCAACACAAGTAAAAAATTGAGTTAAATCTTGACTGTAACATCTATATCCATTTTGCGTTCGTGCATATTTTAAGAAAATACACTTAATAGCACAAAAATCTAATTTATCCACTTCAGGAGCAAGCTGATGAACAAAACACACATATCCAAAAATATGAGAAGGTAATTTAAACACAAGTTCACGAGAAAAAACAATGGAGTGAAGTAATTGACCTCCAAAAATATTAGATGGCATACGATTAATTAAATAACATGCAGTTAAAACTGCATCACTTCAAAATTATTTAGGCACATTCATGTGTAACAAAAGTGTTTGAGTAATTTTGACTAAATATCCAATTTTTCTTTCAGCAACTCCATTCTATGGTGAAGTGTGGAGATAAAAGGACTGATAAATAATACCGAACTTAACCATAAAAGTATCAAAAGGAGTGAAAAAATATTCTTTCGCATTATCACTGCGAAGTATATGTATATGTACACCAATTGATTCTTTATTTTTGTAACAAATGCACAAAAAAATGGAATATAGTTCTGAACGATCTTTCATTAAATAAAGTCATGTAACTCAGGAATAGTCATAAAAAAGGATTACAAAATATTTAAAATCTAACTTTAAAGTGATACAACTAGGATTCCAAACATCAAAATGAACTAACAAAAAGGGTTTAGAAACCTATTTATTGACTTTTGGGGCAAAAGAAATACAATGATACTTTCCTAACAGATAAGACTCACATTCTAATGAAAACAACTGACTCAAAATAGGAGCCAATTTCTTCAAATTTTGTAGAGACGGATGACCCAAACGACAATGAATTTCAAAAGGAAAAACAATAGCATGACACAATCGGATCATTGAAGTTAAGAAAATAAAAATCATTATGCTCATACCCTCCACCAATCGTGTGAGGACCCGAAATTCTTTTTTACTGGCTTATCTATTTAGTTATTTATTCATTTGTTCCAATTTATTTATTTTATTCATTTTAATTGTATCTGCATGGTACATTGTCTCATTTCATATTTTTAACACATTTGCCCTTAAACTTAATTTGGTCTGAGAAAATTTCAGAAAACATGTTTTTCGAGATAATATTTGGTCTGAGAGTGCAGTTAATTGAAGGATGATCAATTGTGGACTAAGAAAAGTTAATTGAGGGATTAAAGGTGAGTGACTTGAGTTAAGCTCAATTAGGAGCATTAATGAACCACTATTTACATGCTGACTTTTGTACCGTAAAAAGTGGCTTTATGTCACTTCTTTCTTTCACCCTTTCACATCACAAAAAACAGACAAAACTCACTCTTTCTTCCTCTCCTTGTGGCCGAACCTCCCTCTCCCTTTAGCCAAGAAAAATTTCACCTTCTTCCTCTCCATTTTGCTCACTAAACTTGCTCCCAACCTTGCTCACACCTTGGATCATCTTCAAGCTTGGTAGAAGACTTGGTGGAGGGAAGATTCTTAGAGGTTTAGTGCTTGGTTTCTTGAAATTTTGCTTACTGTCCTTGGAAGAAGATAACCTTTCCAAGCTCCAATTTTTCTTCCATCCTTTAGCTAATTTTTAGCTAGATAAACTTGGGGTTGTTGAAGGGTTTTATGAACCTTGACATTAGGTAGTATGATTTGAGGATATTCTTGCCTTCTTGACTTGTTCTTAAGAAGATACCGTAAGGAGGATTATTAGGTAGTGGATTTGAGGATTTCTTATCGGTTGGTTGTTGTTATGGTGAATTCTAGCTTGAGAGTTTAGGAGGAGAAGTTGGAAAGAAAGAATGAAGGCTGCTGTCCGAATTTTACTGGAGTGTTTCCCCTATTTTAATTCCAAAATTTGTGGTTAAATTGATGCAAAAATGTTTGTTACATGTTGAGTTATGTGTGTGCAAATTATCTTCCAAAAATCACATCATTTGAATGAGTTAAAGTTAACCTTATAAGAGAAGACAAATTTGGAAATTTTAAAGCAGGGCAGCCAACCAGTGTTCACTAAACAGAACGTAATTTTTTGTACAGGAATTGAAATCAAGTGCCGTTTATAGCATGTGAAACTAGAATCCGAGGGCTTTCTAATGGTATAAAGTAGACATGCTAGTTCATTTTCTATGAGTCGCAGTGAACCAGAAAAATTGGCTATTTTCTCTTACTGTTTTAACTGCGACACAAGAACAGCTGCAGTTTGTAACTCGATTTCACTCCCCTTATGAAATGAATTTAAAGATAGTTTCTTCTAGTGATTTTTAATATTTTGAATCTAGTTTTCAACGTCATAAACCATGCTAATTTTGGACTTATGTAGCCTTAGTTATGACCTAAATTAGAAACTGCGTCGGGTGTTCCAAAGCTAGAATTTCGTGTTTCAGGTTTCAAAAACTAGCTTTCGAAAAACTGTTGTATCTTGGTGTAGAAATATCCAAATTGAGTTCTGTTTATTGTCTTTGAAACTAGAATGGAGTTCTTTCAGTGGTACAAATTTTAGGGGTTAGTTCGATCCCTATGAATTTTGATGAATTTTCAAAATTCACTGAAATTCAAGACTGTTTTGCCCTATTTTTACTGAAGTAGCAATTTGGAACTAAAATTTGACTGGTTTTTTATTTGAATCTGATAGAAGTGTCTTCTATAGAATTTTAGTTCATTGAGTTTATTTTCCAACGGTAAAAGATTTACAGTTTTTGGATTTATGAAACTCAAGTTATGATTTTTCAAAAAAAAGTTACAAAAACTGCAATTTTCCTTATAAAGCGGCAAAAGCTTAAAAGTGGTTTGGAAACATTTTCTAGGTTTCAAGTCTAACTTTCTTGATTATTTGCACCCCTTTCATAATTGAGAAATGGATTTTACCGAGCACATGAGATTTCTCTTGACTAGGATCGGAAAGCTTGATTGTTTGGAAGTTGGCCAAGCTTCAAACGAAACTAGTTTGTTTCCTTTGGTTTCGAAATAAGATTTTTCACCTCCTAATCTTATGCCCTCAGTTTTCATGAAAATGAACCATAAATTGAGCATTTTAGTTAGAGTAATTCTTGAGGAATTTTACTAGTTTCATATTTGAAACTTGGAGCTTTTAACTCCAATATTTACTATGAAATAAGTGACGCTTTTAATGGATTTTGACTTTATAAGTTTAAAAAACGTGAACGCTCAATTATATTCTAAAACTTGGACATAGGATTAGAAGTTTTAAAATATGAAACATTTTATTTCCTTTTCTCGATTTTTGTGCCAAAAATTAAGCGTTGTACTCCTCTTTTAAAATCAAAAGTCCTTGCTACAACTTGACTCGAAAATGGCTTTTGAGTCCTCCTTGAATATTTCAGTGGTTAAGTGAGAAAGTTTCTCTTTTAAGTTGACCTGAGCTTGAGGCTCTTGAGTGAGGGTAGCAAGGGAATTTTGCTTTCTCTTGTTAGCTTTTGTCGAATATCTAGGTAACTGTGATTGTGCATGCCTCAGGTGATCACGTGGACACTGAGGAGCTCGTTTGACCTCTTGTTTTTTCTCTCGTTTTTGCTCTTGACTTTGGTAAGTGTCAAGTGCATGTGTCAAGTGCATGCTGCATGTTGCTTTGATTGAAATGATATTTGTGCAAGTGCTGTGTGATTCCTGTAATTTGTAAACTTGCCGAGGCGAGGGTGTACCTTATCGCCCTCATTCTCTCTCTCTTGAATAATTGTTACTTGTTATATGAATGTGTGTGACTTGCACTTGTACTCAAATATGCTAATAACTCGTGAGTACTGAGCGGCAGCATGTACCACACCCTATTCGGGTGGGAGGTACCTCTCATCCCGACTTAGTGCTATGATTGATTCTAAGTCGATTGGAGCGTTGTCTCATCGATCAATTGTACTTGTGGAGACGTCCCAACCCATTGGCTAATCTCGTAACTCGAACCGGCAAGGGTTTGGTCGAGAAGTTTGGTGAACCATAGAAAATTTTATAGCGTGATCTTCTGACATCTTGTTTGGCATACTCAAATAGTATTGTCATCTCCTGCTTGTTTGGTTCCGGATCCAAGAGGGTGATATGGTGGGTGGAGGAAATAAGCGGACCTCTACGGACATGTTGCTACTCGAGTTGACGGAGGGTCAATCAAAGATGGCTTGAACCGGTCGAGACGTGGGAATAGCTCTTAAGAGCTCCTGTATCCTTCCTACTTGTGTTTTACTTCCTACTTGCTCACTTATATGAAATTCATGTTAAGTCGCTTTTAAGTGTGCTAATTGATGTAGTTCGTGCTACTTGCTTGATTTTCTTAGTCTCACTAAGCGTTAGCTCACCCTAAATTGTTATTCCTTAACAGGTTTTGGAAGTGGAAGTTGGGAACTCTAGACTAGTGATTTTTGGTTGAAACTAGTAATCCTTTTATATGACATTCAAGACAATTGAAGTGTAAACTTTGTTATATTTGGAGTTATGGATTGTAATTGTAAATGGTAACCTTAGAAGAATTTGGCTTGTATATTCGAAGTATTCCTTTAATCCTAAATCTTTAGTTGACTTGTGGATCTCTATTAAACTTGAATGAGTGTGTGAGTCCTGACGAGAGTTGGGTAGGTGCCCCGCTGATATTCTAGGGTTCGCCCTAGGGAGAGGTGGGAGCGTCGTAAATCATCCTCTTTGTTTTCAAATCTTGAATAACAATAAAATCAGAAGAAAAAGTAACTGAATATTATAAAAATTTAGTAAGTTTACTAACAGACATTAGATTAAAAGACAAATTGGGTACGTAAAGAATAGAAGACAACGGAAAAGATAGGTTAATTTTTACAGTATCTAGTTCTTTAACTTTAGTTGTAGATCCATCAGTTAAAATAATATAAAGAAAGGAAATAGACTCTTGAATATTAGAAAAATTTCTAGAGGTACCTGACATATGATCAGTAGTCTGGAGTCAATAACCTATGAGTCAGAATTAGAAAATGTGGAGAGACAAGTCATAATATTACCTTTTTATGCTAAAGAAGTATAAGGAAGAGATGCGTGATTTGTAATTTGGTACTGCAGGAATTTAACATAATCTTTCTCTAATATGGTAAAAGTTTTCTGGTACCCTTGTGTTAAAAAACCTGATTCAATTTGATCAATGGTAACCGCATTAGCAAACTGAGAAGGTTTCCAATTAAATCTCAATAAGTATCACGAGTGTGATTTTTCAAACCACAATGAGTGTACTCACAGATGCCTCAACCTCCATGACCCCCACGACCTCCTCTACTTCTTCTATGAGAGCCACGTCCAAAACTAAGTTGCTCACGTTCAGGACTAAGTTACTCTATCCAATTATTATTAGCAACTAAAACAAACTTATCATTAATTAGAGCACTATCACCCTGTATCCTTAGATGTAGAACGTAAGACATGAGCATACACCTGTGCAAAGGATGGTAATTGTTCACTTGTTAAAATTTGATATATGATTGGTTCAAATTCTAGCTTAAGGCCAATCAAGAATTTGAGCACAAACATTTGTTCTCTTTGCCTTTATATAATTGTAATATTACTTGAGAGAGGTATTACAACATTTAATTCTTCTGAAATTTGCTTGAAATCAGTAAAGTATTCAGTTATTATTTTGTTATTTTGTTGCAACTGCAAATACTCGAAAGAAATAGCATATATCTATGAAAGATTCTGCAGTATAATAATCAGACATAATTCCAAATTTCTTTTGTTGTCTCACAATGAGAATACATGTAAGCAATTCGTGGTTCCATAGAATTTCATAGTACTCCAAGAATTTGGACCATATTAGTCTCTTGTTATCCTTCGTAGGAGAGCATCTGAGATGTCGTTACTTTCCTAAACCTGTCAGATAAATTTTAACAGATTTTGATCATTGTTAATAATTAGAGTTGTCCAACTTTCAATTTGTGATTTGAGGTGTCAATATTGTCATAACATTAGTGGACGCCAGGACATTTTTTGATGAACTTTCTTCCATAACGAATAGCACTTCAAACCAAAAATAATCAAAATTCATGATGCACAATACCCTGGAACAATAATATGTGAACAATACGCAATGAACAGTATCACGTAAACAGGACTTTTGCTAGATGTTTAACCCTAACCCTAAGACTTTAACTCTGATACCATGATAACATATATTTTGGAAGAAAAATGTCTAGCAACTGTATTATGAGTGACTAACTAGTATTTATAGTAATATAAATCTAACAAATTATTTACAAGAATATCCTTACTAATTTATTATTTACAAGATAACTTATATTCTCTTAACATAAATAAATAAAACTGATATCTTTAACAAATCTCAACATAAATCCAATGAAATAAAGAGAAAGGGAGAAGATAATACTTATTCGATTGAAAGAACAAGGATCTCCAAACTCTAATTTCTCCTTAGTCTTCAAAATGCCAAGATTGCATCAAGATTTTTGCTAA
Organism: Coffea eugenioides; assembly: GCF_003713205.1. Lineage (NCBI taxonomy): Eukaryota > Viridiplantae > Streptophyta > Magnoliopsida > Gentianales > Rubiaceae > Coffea > Coffea eugenioides. The sequence goes on along the minus strand of NC_040044.1, from coordinate 26,132,129 downwards.
GAGTCCTATTCTAGAGAGAGAGAGAGAGAGAGAGTAAGTTCTAGTTTAAGAAACTACTTTCTACTTTTTCTTCTATCCTTCTTAATGACCTAACAAAAGTTCAAATCTCTCCTTCAAGAAGTTTCCTCCCAAAAAGTCTTCATTTCTCTTTTCTTTTCATCATTAGATTTTAATATGACATAAAGTTGTAAAAAGATGACAAAATTTCATAGTTTAGATCCAAAATATAACTATCAAACCATCACAAAGTAAAGGGTTGAAAAGTTGGCTGCAAGTTGCGTAATTTAAAAAAATTTTCTATTCAAATATCTGACGCAGTATCCGACTCGACTTCTTCCATCCAGCACCATATATTACTAAACACCCTTTTCTTTTAAACTTTCTGACAAATATCCGGTGCAATATCTGACTTCACTTCTTCTATCTAATACATATATTCTCTCCGAGACTAAGTATCTGGTGTCATATATCTTGCCTTCCTGCCACAATAAATTTAATCAATAAATCTACCTACTTTCACACAATTTTTCACATGGTGCTTACTGCATCAACTAGTAATCACCTAATCATCAAAATAACCATCCTTATCATTATTTTAAGTCAAATTTCACCATAATATATCCAATATATATACAAATTATTAGGCAAATATATACTTGTCACTTATGCACAACATTTTTAGCTCCAATTTTAAGGAGTATAGAATTGAGTCAATGATCTAACTAATATTTTGACATTACCTTTTTGCTTAACTCTAGACAATGCAATATATACTTCCCATCAAAACACTCAAATGCTATATTTGCTGGAATAAGATTAGTTTTAAAATCTCTACAAATCAAGCCCTTCAGTTCTATTAGTGTTTCTAATTAACATAACTGGATGATTTTTTTTTTAATTTCAATTCATAAGGTGGGAACCCTTTTGATGTAAGAGTATTGAAAAAATCTTAGTTTTCTAATATATGCGAGTAATCAATGAGTTTATCAAAACTTAAGTATGCCTTTTCATCACCTGAAAATTTTTTAAATCAAGTTCTCATTAATTTTATGAACAAAATCATTGTTTGTTGGCAAGATTGAACGATTCATAGTATTTTTTGGATTAATGCAAGAAGTATGGATCGATAGTATTGATGAAGCCTCATCAGTATAAGAAATATTCGCTTCTGAAGGAAAAGTGATTTCATTGAATTCATTTGTTGGCTCACTTTTTTCACCAACCCTTAGAAGAAAAGTTGAAAATTATGGATCGAATTCGCATTTTTTTTCAAACTTGATCTTTTTCAAATGTTGCCATAGAGGCAATATGACAAAACTTGCATTGATAATGTCTTTCTTTTGGCCTTTAATTATAATCGATAGTGTATTACTAAAAATCTCCTTCAAAAACTATAATTTCCTCCCGAAGAGGTCATTGCTTATTATAATGTCTTTGAACAAGTCATTGAATCTTTCAACTGCTATCTTTTATCTATTATTATTTCATCCTATGTAATAAGTTTAGCATCTCGAATTAGTTGAGCTATGACTATTTGTTTTTTAATGTTGTAAATCTTTGAGTTATCATTTTGGAATGGTATCTTGAATATATAACGTGCAGCACGACCGACTGATAGTATGAAAGCTACAATGCTAGAAGTCGTTTTTGTTAAAGTTATTTGCCATTTTAATTAGATGGTTGCTAACAATGCTTTATATGAAAAATTTTTCCTGTGCCTCTTGAGCCATTGACAAAAAAGGCATATGGAATATTATTTTTGAACACAGGTAATACTACTTGATATGCTGATAGTTGATTATGGTTTAGTTGTTCGATTATCAATCATTAGAAATAATAATGGAAGTGTTTGGATAGGAAATTTTTGAATTTTTCCAAAAAATATGTGAAATAGGTATTTGGATAACATACAAGTAGTCTCAAATAATCACAAAGTACATCCCTACCAAAAAAACTCTTACGTGGCTATTCTTTGGAAACCAAACATCTGATACTTCACATGTACCTCATGTGGAAATGACTAGGCAAACCCATTTCCACTTCTTCTTGACCGTGAAAACAACACTATAGCTTCCTATAATTGCAAGTGACCACACTAACTACAGTTCCATTTTTGTACCGTTGAACTATTACCATCTGAGTAAAGTAAATCTAAAGTTGCTCCTATCTTTAGAGAATTTATTCCACCTTTCCTCCTGCACTTTCAATAATTTCGTCTTCTCTAACCAACAATTGCAAAATCTATTCAACAATTGCAACCTGAGGCTGCTGCTACCAACATTCGCTGAAGGAATTGATTCCTCTGCCATAAAGTGATAGTGTATTGATTCCCCGTGTGAGTAGCGATTCGCCGGTAAGTACTATAAAGATATGACCTTGGATTTAGATTTAAAAATACACAAGAAATGGTCAACAAGAAGGGTGACTGATCAAAACTAGTCCAAGCTTTCATCGCTTATAGTCGATCTCTGATTTGTTGGGTCGTGGTAAGAGATGGAGCTAGTTATAAACAGATATTCCTCTATTCGCTTACTCTAAACATGAACAATTAGGTGCGAGGTAGTTAGTAATTACCCTTGTTCAAGTTTTATTGCCCTTACAATTTGCTCAATTTGATTGCAGTAGTGTCTTTTTAGATCGAAATCAATCACAATTGCTGCAAATTTGTGTAACTCCAAATACATGAAATGTTGAACCTCGATCTTCTTAGGGTTTGATTTGGGAATTCTCCCTGTTATATGCATTTATTTTTGAATCTGGTATCAGGAATCTATATTCATGGTAGTCTATTTGTTTCCCTTTACTTTCTTATTCACCATCCTCTTCCACAGATTGAATTGCTTGGATAAGTTGTTTTCATATTCCTGTAAGGCATACTGACTTTTGTTAATAATTTGGCTCTGAAATTATATATAATTGACATTTAGTTGGGATAAATTATAACTTAAATGCACCTTATTATTAGGTTATTAGGGCAGTATGACAAACCTGCAAATCACCCATTCGAACAGCTTCTTTTATAGGATTTTAAACTTTGTTGACTTGGTGAGGCAATGAGAATATTTGTAGCTTATAAGGCTTTCGATAAACAACATAGGATTTTTTTGTCAAACAACATTGGATGTGTTTTTATTATTTTTTTTCAAACAACATAGATCTTAAAATAGTTGCCATTGACATAGAGGTTGATAAATTTAATTAGTGTTCTAGTCTATTGCATGTTTTGTGAAGTAGGGCTGTAGTTAGACAACCATTTCGCAAATCGCTAGGCAAGAGTTTCGTTTGACTTCCAACTTTTATAAATTTGCTTATGTCTAGATATAGAGACCAAGCTTACAAGACCTGTTTTTGTCTTTCCTAACATTTATCATTTCGCTTTTATGAACTTTTTATGCCCATCCACCTCTCTTGGATTTCGTCTAATTTTTTTTATAACCCAAACTGTGAAGTTATAAGTCTAAACAAACAGAAATGTTCATGCCCATGTGGAAAAGGAAGAAACAAAGTTCAAGTATTGGTAAAACACCCCATTATCCCGAAAATGGTTCTAACACATTCTGTTGGTTAAACTCAAGCAATAACTAAAATATTGGCTACAATTTGCATTATTGTGCAGAATTCCCTTCTAGCCCTACTTCTTCTTTCAGTGCCCATTTCGTGTGCGACTCTAATGACTTTCACGTCAATCTACTAAACTATTTTGAGGTGAGATTTAAAAAGGCTTTATTTAGGAACTTGGTGATTGTGTATACAACATGTTGCTATTATTTCAAGTACTTGTTTATTCGTCCATAGATGTCTGACAAAAAAAATTGGATAAACTGGGAGGAGGACCTTTATGTGTGCACCTACATAGAATGGTAGAAAAACGGGAAATGAGAGTCAACCCGTAGCACGTTGGCAAACTTCAATATGTTGGTCAACTACTTGACCCAAGATTGTGGCATCAGTTGCACTAGAAGTCAACGCCAGTCCAAGCACTATTGAATAGTGGAGAAATGGAGGTTGTTTACTCATTTTTGAGAAATTCTGCCAAGCTAAAGACTAGGATAGGGTGCGATGCCGAGTGTAAATGCTTTTTAACAAGAGCAGATCAGTTGGCTTATTTATACCAGGTACACGACTCTTAACACTATATATGTTGCACTTGTACATTGATTGTAGTTACTGTAGGACTTGGACAGCATTATGGTATAATTAAAATTTTATTTTGTGATTGTTTATATACAATTAACATATGCCATAGTTAAGAAGAGAACAACACGTGTTCTGCATTTTGTTTTAGTCATTCATTCATTACAAATGCCTGATCTAGAAGATAGAATGTGTCTCGTTTTGCTGGTATGAAGCTCCTTGTTGTTTACAACTTTTATTTTTCTATTATAATTTAGTTGTGGAGAAGTAAGCCACATATTGTCATAGTCCCAATTTTTACTAATTTATGGTTTTGTCTATCTGCAAACTATCTACACTTATTGGTTAGGAGTGCTATAGAATCTTTAATTTTTTTGTTGAAGTTAAAAAAAAAAGACTACTACTTGTTGAGGTTGTAATAGTATGGAACTATAATTAATTTTCTAATTATTTTTTCTAATTTATTTTATATAGTGCCTGTTATATTTGTGTGTCCATTATTTTGTTAATTTTCTTGTGTTCAACCTCATATACTAGACTTAGATCCATAGTGATAATCACTTTTGCTAATCATTATGGGACTTTGGTTGCTACTTGCTTTCATGTTACAACTTATTAGATTACATATAGAATATGAACCTCACAGCTTCTTCTGCCAATTAGATAAACAAGCACTATCTAAACTTTCAATATCTAAATAGCGCTAATTTGGTGATGCAATAGGATGAGGTGATGGACGGCACACATGCCACTGGCAATCGAGCTCAGTCTTCGGCCCAACCCCTACCCTAATATGTGCCTCCCCAAGTATGGAGACATAGGGGAGAATGTATGACAGAGGGAAAGGCGTGACTTCAAGCTCTGTTATTGACCCTTCTTACCACTTTCTTTGATTTGACGACGATGGTAGCCTTGTTCCAAGAGATCCGGACAAGCGTCCAATGTCCAGTGGTGCCTACAGTTCTAGACGGAGGGAACCAGAGGTTCGAAGTCTGGAAGATCGACTTTGGATAACTACCAATAGACACTTAGCAATTTCAACATATTCTCCTCCTGTGTTTCAAGCGAAAGAGAGGCAAAGGAGAAATATTCAATAGAAGTAGCCAAAAAAGTTGTGAAGGGCTTGAATTTGGAGAAGTGGCTACACATGTTTCTATTGAAAGAGTTGTTAGATAAAGAGTTCCGAGTTTTGTTCCTTAGCTTCAGTGATAGTGAGCAGGTAACATGGATTGAAATGTTCATTATCCTAAAAATAGAGGCGAAGTAAGGCAATTTAAAATTCTTGACTTATACAATTAGATTACTGTTATGATCCAAGACTTTTATAATTTATGTTTATCAACTTGTATTAATGTTGTGGCCATTCCTGGTACTTGATGTTCAGATTTTGCTTCAATTTGCCATGGCCAAATTAGCAAATGTATGAGGCAGCTATAGTAGATGCCCCCATTTTCAGCTGATTTATTCATTATTTAAATATATTAGCAGTGTTGGTCTTTTTACTGTCTTTATTTTCAGACATGACACATTAGACCCTTCAACGTTTGTTGATGTATAGTTGCTAATTTTATATAAACACCAATTTGGGTGTTTGATGTAGTGATACACCTATCATTTGTCGATCATTTTTGTACAAGAATCATCATGTTTCAAAATCAAACCGTCGAACTTGTGGAAATAAGAGTAAAAACATTAGTAAGGCTAAAGTTATATGCAGAATCCTGAAGTTTTTGGACATATTCAATATCTTGAATGACGAAAATTGGACGATCAATTTTGCTAAGAGGTGAATAGCAAAACCATTACCCATTTCACCAATAGTTAAACAAAAAAGGCCAAACTAAATAAATTAGCGGAGGCATTAGTACATTTTAAGTAGTTTCGTTGCTTGCTAGACATTAGAGCTTATTGGTTAAAACATGTACATTGAATTAGGAACTATCATCATATGACAAAAGTTGCTGTTCCCTTTGTCTTTAGCTTAGGTAACATACATACATTTTAGCTATTGTTCACCAAACCTTGGGATAATGTGTCCACTTGCGTACGACATTTTAAGTGATTTTGAGGTAATGCAAGGAAAGCAAGGTGAGCCATTGCATAGCCATCGATCCACAGCACTGCGTTTCAATAATACAGGCAAACGGTCACATTTCACTGATTTGGTGTCCCATTTGCTTCTGTTTACCTCCACATGAGTACAACGATTCAAGAATCTCCTATCTGTGAATAACTCCAATGGCTACTTTGTCAACTTTAACACATCAAAAGCCGAGCTTTTTTCCCACAAAAAACTTGCACCCTCCCTTTAAAATGTAGCAGAGTAGAGACGAGTTATACATTCAAGTTTCACTTGAGATCCCAAACGTAGGAATAATCAGTCCACCCAATAATTGTTGCATTATAGGCTATTTTATTTGTTAGCTACTGCGAGCTTTCTTCCAAGTTTCACATGGCCAACTTCATCCTAAACTAGAGTTCATCTTGTAACTCAAATTCTGAAAATGATGATGAGGCAATTCTAAATGCTGTAGCAATGCTGCTATTTGCACCAGAAACGGAACAATATGATGGACCTCTTATCAAAGTGCCTTGGCGCACCGAAGATGTGCCAGATTGGAAGTGGGTGCAGGAGCTAATAACAGGTTATCCTCTACGTATATTGGAGAATTGTCAAATAATAGTTGACAATTTCATGAGGCTTTGTGAAAATATTGTGCAAAATAACTACATTCTGCAAAATCCCCATAAGTATGTGTCAATCGAGGAGTCACTGGTCATGACTCTAGTTATGTAGAGTCATAGCACGTTCACTCAAGTTGTGGTTGAGAGATTTCAACATTGGACGGAAACCATCCACAGAAATGTGGCCGAAGTACTTTTGGGGCTATGTAGATTTCCACAAAGGATTATTCGACTAATACAAATAAATGATGTGCATCCACAAATAAGATATAGCACCAAGTATTATCCTTGGTTCAAGGTTAGAAATGGCCAAAATTTCTTCCATGTTTTATCTTGAGAAGTTTTTTTATATAATTAGTTGTTGTGAAGCTAATTTTGGTGTAGTATTTGCTGTTTCCTAATATTCAAAAAATATATAAACTTTGACCCCCTTAGTAAGGAGTAGGAACTTAGCAATTTGTAAGAAAGACTAATTAAATCTGTTACTGTAATCAAATCTGTAAACTATCTACATTTTTTAAGTCTTTCAAATTTTATTCGACTGACTATCAAATATTTTATAAAATACAGGACGCCATTGGTGCTAGGGATGGCACTCATATCTGTGTTTCGATTCCTACAACGGAGCAAATGACATACACTAATATGTATGAGATACAATTGCAAAATATTTTAGTTATATGTGACCATAATATGCGATTTGTTTATGTGTATGTCGGATGAGAGGGTAGCGCACACAATGCCCGAGTGATAGAAGTGCACTGAGAATGCACACCAACTTTCCAGTTCCGCCCCTAGGTTCGATCCACGAATATTATCTCAAGTATTTAATATCAACATGCACATATTTTTGTATTTCGAAGAGCATAGAGTTAAAAAGGTCATCGTATTTCCTATAATTTATGTAGGTAAGTACTACCTTGTGGACAAGGCATATAAGATGGTATTGGGATTCTTAGCATCATTCAAGGGAGCACGTGATACATAAATTGAACAAGGACGTGGGTTAGGGCAAGGTCTGAAGAAGCTAATCAATTCCCACCACTCTTAGCTTTGTAATGTAGTTGAACGCACTTTCAGTGTTTTGAAGCAGCGATTCGCTTATTTGAAGGGGCCGGTTCCATATTCATATATGCAAAAGTGGATCAACATAGTGATTGCATGTTGTGCATTACAGGATATCTTAAGAAAAAATCAACGTTCGAATGATCACTTCATGCAGTATGAACAAGAGGACATACAAGTCCAAGGCGAAGGTGGTGCTGGTCCATGCCCACTGATACAACCGTTGGTTGTGTCCCTGTAAGAGATAGAAGCTTGGAAGGCAATGAAAGAAGAAATTGCTAATCAAATACATGCCGCATCACGTAGGCAGAGGCAGTAAACCAAATATTGACTTTAATGTCAATATAGTTCTAGGTAATAACTATGGCAGTTCTACGCCTTTTACATTGAAAGAGGAAGACATGGACGGCAGTTTCAGCGGGTTTAATAATTTCTCCTTTTTTTGACTTATCCCAAGGGGTAGTTTAGTAGTAGGAAATCTTTAATGTTAGAACAAACAAAGATGCAATTTACTTCTCACAATGCACCAAATTTTGAGCATTACGACATTAGCTTTAGTGTACAGGGATCTTATGCGGTGCACTTTGAAGGAAGTAACTGTTGTACTAGTGGTGTAGCAATAAATGTAATAGACGGCTGGGAGGAATTCTGTGTAGTTATGGACAAGTATTAAGGTATAGAACAACTCTACTGCTACGATGGATCATAGACTCCACCCATGTAAGTTTGCGGATACAATAAAAGAATTATTTGGCTACCAAGACTGCCTCTATAATCAACTATGTTGGTTTGAAACAAATCCTAACTATGACTTGTCAATAACAATCGGCGTCAGTTGCTATTTTTTCCCAAACTAACCGGATGATGGCATAATTTGAACTAATGAAGTACTTTCCCCTTCGTGCATAGGATGTTATGGTAACCATTGAGCTCCCACCAACTAAAGCTGCAATGCCAAGGTCTGGTACCCGCGGTTATGTGGCTTTTTAGATTTGTCAGGAGAAAACTTGCCATGGTTTTGAATAACAAATATAGAACACATGAATTGGAAGGCTGGTGAAGTACTGCATGAGATAGTGGGGAAAGGCTAATGGAAATAAGTTAAAAATGAATCCATCTAATACACCCACATGGAAATACATGATCTTGTGAGCAACCTTTTATTTGCAATCCAAACCAGTTTTTTATTATCTGAAATATAGGTTGATTTGGTAAATATTATGTGAAATAATATTCCAAATAATTGATATCCAAACACTACCAATATTTTTTTCTGCTTCAATTTTCCTTATAAATATGTCATAGTATATCACTTAAAGAGGTATATTCATCAAATGGAAACCTTTGAGAATTTTTCCTAGAACTCTTAAATGTTTATCTAAAATTTGAAGCACTTTAATCTGAATTGCGTGCTTAGAAAGTGATTCATGATGACAAATATCGCCTAACATGTAGTCATCAAATTTTACCTAGAGTTCTTGTGAATTTTTTGGATTGCAGTGAACTAATAGTACAACAAATAATTGTTGAAGCGATGCTAGCATTTGGTAAACAACTACTCCTTTAAAACACTGTTCTATCGTATATTCATTTTGTAATCATCTAACTTGTCTGCTATTTCTCGAAATATTGCACATAGGTATCCATCTATTAATTTAAGATCATTGAAGCTAGTTGGCTTTCTTATATGAATAAGCAACATTCGTAAGTAGTATGTTTCACCTTTAGATGGATGCATAACTCATATACGGCCAACAGTTTCTTTATACTATTTTCTTTCCCACTGCCTATCTTACTTGCTTCAGGTAAAGTGCTTCAAAAATTCAACATATAGGCAACTAAGATATTTTGCACGGTATATGTTAATATAAATGGTCCAAAAAGGAAATATGAAATGTGTTCACATTTTTATACTTGTTCATTTCAAAATATTTAGTTAACATGCTTTTGGACAAAATTGAATTTTGGATAGTAGTGTGTAAAGATGCATTTGCTGGAAATGAGACTGATTGCTGATTTTTTAGATGAACTTGCAAAGTGATTACAGATGGGCGTATCTGATTGAGATCAAATCTATATATACACCACATTGTCTCAAGTAGAGATACCCATCTTATTGCTATGAAGTTCCTAATCTAATCCGCAATGCTACCCTCTTGGCTTCCTGTCAATTCGTGCCCTTTGTGCATATATTTATAAATATACTTGATAACTTAAATTCTTGAAAAAATTTCTATATTTAGATGAAAATTAAAATTTGCTAACATATAAGGATTTTATAGTACGACCTATCTATTATCAAGATCACGAGTACGAAACCGAACAGTTTGAAGGTTGTTTTGGCGCTAGTATACTAGATATAAGACGTTCCTATGTCTTGTTGTTGCAACAAATTCCTTTGGATAGGCGTCCTTACAACCAACAGCTCTATTTGGATTGGCTTATTTTTGAAAAACTAGTTTTTCAAATACAATGCTACAGTAATATAGTAAACAATGATTCCAAAAACATTTCATCCATACAATAGATCAAAAACAACTCATAAATATACAAAAAAGTTAAAAAAATAAATTCTATAACATCTTCCACCCATCACCATTATCCACCACCACCCCCACCAACCATTGCCACCACCCCCTTCCTCGTCCTCCACCTTTTTCCTTCTCCCTCTCCTTCCTTCTTCCTCCTCCCTCTCCTTTCTCCTCCTCTTTTCCCCTTCCCTCTTCCTCCAACCCTCCCCTCCCCCCTGATCTATCTCGACCACCATTATCCACCACCACCCCCACCCACCATTGCCACCATCCCCTTCCTCGTCCTCCCCTTTTTTCCTTGTCCCTCTCCTTCCCTCTTCCTCCTCCCTCTCCTTTCTTCTCCTCTCTTCCCGTTCCCTCTTCCTCCTACCCCCCCCTCTGATCTATCCTCGACCAGATCGAGACTTTTGGTTGAGACTAATTAAAATTTTTTTGCATACATGAAGAATCCAGATTCATGGCACCACAAGATCCATGCATCATATGTTTAATTACTAATTTATCCAAATATGAATAAAGTTTTGGATTAAATAACTCTATTGAGACAATCTTGTCATATGCTTCAGGTGAAAATATTTTAGAACTCTATTTTAGGACGATCAAGAAGTGTGTATGGGGGTGACCTCTTTTTTGGAACTCAATAAGATAAATGTATGTTGTAACCTGACCAAAGATAGTCATTTTAAATAATTCATCCTTTAGGACTTCAACATTTAATCGGGATGCCCTTGAAATGAAATTTGATGAACTTCCAACATTTTAGTTAACAAAAACTATTCCTTGATTCCAGGCTGTATTGATTGTAAATCATTGTTAGCAAAATATCTAGTTTACCATAACATTAAATTAATGACATTGCATCCATGTATCGATGTCTCATATCTCGTATTTCTCCAATAAATGACGATGGGAGGATTATGTACTTCCTAACATTCGAAAATGATGCCTCACCGCAAGATAAACTATCAAGTATACCTTAGTATACATCAATTTGAAGACGATATTATCGATCTTAATTTCTATGGAACTCCAAATTGCAAGTGTCTACCAACATGAAGCAATAAAGATTGATTACTCTCTCTAATCTTTAGTTTGTAGTAGTAGTATTCCTTATATGATATAGTGGCCCCTTTTTTTCTTCTTGTTGGATGATGCTGCAAAAATAGTAATGATATAGAGAAGAAGTAATAAAGTACTAATAATAAAATAAATAATATGATTTATCTTAACATTAAAATTTAAAATATATAGTAGTTTACCTCATCCTTAGCATTGATAACACCATCAGCAACTATAGTATTAGTAAGAGCAATGACTGTTTAACATTTCCAATTATTCACCGAAAAGGGTATCATACCATTTGGTTAGACAATGTCAACGCTAGGATGCCAATTGGATTCAACATTAGCAAATATGAGTGGATACTAGAGCGACTCATAATGTGAGAACAAGTGTTTAACAATTTGAGTCTTTCCATTCTTGTTATAGACCTAAATATATTTTGAGTTAACCAATGTTGAAACATGAGATTCAGTCTATATAGTGCCTACTTGTGATATCATTAGCTTATTGAAAATCTTTTGGTCCATATGAGAATTAGATTTAAGCACAATTTTGTAGTTGTCAATGTTTGATAAATCTTGTAATCCACAGGAAACAATAGAGTGCAGATTAATTTTTTGCAGTTTCTCTAATTTTTCGATTAAGCTTTCTCTGAATCAGTTTGAGATAGACATTCGATTCATTGTCTCATGGTTAATGTCATAAAAATATAGTTGCAAATTGGTGGCTTTTTCTCTATCATGAGGTATAAGTCGATTGATACATTGATACATCTGCCTTTTAATTCAAAAGCAATATATCCCATAATATACATTTGTTAAGAATTTGACGCAATGCATTTCTATAGAAGTAAATGCAAACATGTTATTATAGCTTCTAATGCATTTTTGAAATTCAATGGTTTCTTTAGAAGTATCTAGATATAATTCTCTCGATATTTTCATTGACATTAGATAAATTTCACCGTATAAGCAATAAAAAGAAGGTCACTCATGGTGAAACTACTTTACACCATAGTGTATACAATCGGATGCATCAAACAACATTGTAGGTCTAGTAGCAATAGCATTCAACAAATCAACAGGACCATTGTTCTTCTTCTTTTGTCATTTTGTGAATACAAATTCAAATTTTAGTTAGGCAAATAACTTGTAGTGTATAGTATCGATGATCAGGAAAAATATTTCCTTATACATTATATACAACAAGAGAGGCAAATCAATAGAATATGGTAAGTTATTATCGTTACAAATTTTTTTTCTCCTCTTTATAATTAAGTACATATAATTTAAAGGAAAAAAATTAATAAATTATAATATACATTGATAATGATAAAAAAAAATAGAATGCCAACATACTATGTGAATACATAGAAGTAATAGAAATAATATATATATATATATATAATATCCAGGAAGTGCTAGCAATATAAGATAAACATTGATCAAAATCATATTTTTGATTGTGGAGTACAACCATTCCTAGTAGAATCGGAAGTAAGCCCTTAAATGGTAGAACTATCTGAATTCTAGAAAGTAGTTGAGGGAATAGGCAATGTTTTAAAACTCGGACCATTAATTGAACCGGTGAAGTGACCGGATCGAGGTTTAACCGGTCGGACCGATTCAACCCCGGTTCAATAATTATATATTTATTTATTTATAGACACACACACAAGCTGTGCACAAGTTACATATTTCCAAACACACATAAATGTTTAGAACTATATTAACCAAATAAATTCATCTCAATTATACTTGTCATTATAAAAATTTTAGACCCTTCACAAACCATCTAACATGCAATAATTTTCTGCTATAGAATATATAGATCACTCAAATATTTGCATATAAGAAAATTCTTAATTACTAACTTGGTGCGCAATTCTTCTAATCTCTACTCTTGTTCGTGTGTGTCCACCACATATTATGGACTTAAAAATGTTCATCAAACCAAAAAAACTGGTTTAGTGGTTTTGTGCATTTGCGTGGTGATATTCATGATCTATCAATTGTAGGATGCACAAGTAATTGGTTCACTGAAAACTGAAATTTAATTTAACGTAGTTGTTGTAGGAGTTGACAAATTTACATCTATACTAGAATTGTACTCCATCAATTTATACCAAATATTTGTACGAATTATATAATTGGATACCAACTTGAGTATGCCCTTTTGTTGCTAGCAGGCCTCAGGGCCAAAACCAAGGCATGTCTCTGTCAGGTTGGATCATTTGCTACTATACACTGCCAGGCCACCCAAATGATAAAACTTTTTTTTTAAAAAAAAAAAAAAAAGATAAAGAGTCAACAAACAGGTAGAGCTGAGATGTGAGAAGGTCGTCTACCAAATCAAAACGCTACACTACTACAAACTCGATTCCGATTCTGCAGGAAACAAAGTGCAAAAACGTTTGTTTGCTTTTGACGTCAAAATTCAAAGAGAGAGTTTTGGGACTGGAGAGTGGCAAAAGTGACATGCAGAATAAAAAAAACCTCTAAACAAAGGACCCAAAAGTCTCGGAAAGAAAACATCACCAGCTAGGGAACTAATTAGAATCTAATTAATAGCAAGATCAAACAACTGTAAGCTATATAATCATGTCATTACAACGTTTAATAAAATGTGTCCCTCTCAAGCAATTCGTCAAACAACTGGAGAGCCAACTTGAGACATCCACATTTCACTAAATAAATGTAATGCTTCTGGCCAGAGACCCAACAAAGACATCATTAATTGTTGAAGTTCCACAAAAAATAGAGTAAAATTGAATTTTTTTTCTCTAAACTTTATATAACAACAGTGGATATATTTTAAAATCAACTCAAAATATTTAATTTAACCCATAATTCTAAGTTAAATAGGAAAAATGTAGACCATAAAAAGCATATACACATCAAGTAACCAACCAAGAGCAAAAAAAAAAAGAAAAAGAAAAGGTAAATTAACTTGATAAATTGGTAGTAGCTTGAAATTTTAGAGCCTAACTAAGCCGTTGAAATTGGTAATAGCTTGAAATTTTAGAGCCTAACTAAGCCGTGCACTTCAACTTTTGCAAGAACAGTTAGTGCTTCAACTTTTGAAATGAAAACAAAGAAAATTGGAGTGTTTGGAGATTGAAGAAGAGAATTGAAATTGGGACTTTTGTCTTGAGAGTTGACTGAAAGAAGGAAACCAAAGAGAGCTAGAGAGGATGTGATAATAGTATTTGCTATTTGGAGAGAAAACTCTTTGGCTTAGGGTTGTACTTAGTAGTTGACCGAAATAAGGAAGTCAAATGTTTTAAAAATAAAAAATCGCGGTTCACAGTTTTATACGGTTTGAACGGGTTTTTTCGGTTTTGACCGGTTCTTGTGTCAGGTCAAACTAAGATATGAACCGGACCGGAGCTATAGCTAGTTCGCAGTTCGACCAGTCCGATCCGATTTTTAAAACATTGGGAATAGGAAGTATTTTTTGTTCATGTTGAAGTTCATAAACCGCTAAATCTGTTGCAGAGATAGTTGTCTCCATACTTTGGTTGCAACCCAACTGATTCGAATTATCATCTCCAAAGCATTTCTTTCTTGTTCAAGTGTTATGATGTAGAGAGCATATGGTACAAAGAAGTATTAGCTTTGATGAGTGCTCTTTTTCCACTAGAATTATCACCACTACTATTTGATTGATTCTTATCGCACAAATGCTCAGCAAGTCTATAGCTGCAATGCAGAACATCCTAATTTCTCCCATAAGATGTAAGAGTAAAATTACTTTATTCAAAACATGTTAAACTTGGAACAAGGCCTTCATCAATAGAGGAGCTAAAATATGCTGGAACATCAACAAGATCTGCCTGATATGATGTAGATGCTATGTAATCTTTGAAACTGTTTTCAAAAAGATCTCTAATAGAAAAACATAAGAGTGCTACTACTAGACATGGCACAATTCATAAATGTGCTAGGAAAAAGATGAGTAGATTCATGAATACTAAATTCAATTAAGGTAACAGTACAAATATCTAGACTGGTCTTAGCTTCTTTCCTAAATTTTACCACAGCATATCTCTCACAATGCCGACAATTTCTCTCAACACATCTTTCCTCAAAGGTTGCATACTTTCAATTGGTTGGCATTGTAGATATAATACAATGAGGGCAAACAAAAACTAATTGGCAAAAGTATTATTCTATTGCATTATCGTTGTTCGAAATACTAGTATACACAATTCGTTGTAGAACTTTTCACTTTTAATCTCTTTATAAAAACCATTACAAGACAACTATGGATATAAACACTAGTCACCAAACTAGAACACAAAGGACAACAATGCACTACATATTATTAAGTATCCATCTCATAGCATTCATTCGAATAACAAAACATACCATACTTCTATCAAAAATTAAAATACACTCGAAAGGAAAAATAAAGTTCAGCCACTATTAAATGCATAGTTATATAGAGAATTATTAATTAGTTTACAATTGTAGAGGATTACCTCTTATACGTAATAGGTGGCAAAGTTGCAACAATGTTCTAGCAAACACTGCACTAATACAATTGAAAAAAAATGATGACTATAATAAAACAGAGTATGTACATCCTAGAATCGAAACTCAAATATATGATACCCAATTCCCCTCATATAGTCTTATTGTATAAAGAGAAAAAAGATTATCCTAACTACCAAGAATTACATGCAAGATAGAAAAGATGAAAATAATGATCAAAATCCATTGAAGGCTACATGTAAAATGAAGAAGATCACAATAATCAACAAAATCTAAATCGAAGAAAGATAAATAAATAATCGTATAAACAGAAAAACCTTTATCCCAAGCACTGAGAACTACATGCAAGATAAAAATGATCAAAACGACTCTAAGGGCACAAAAAAAACAAAATTCAATGATACGACGGTAGAAAATTGAACCAATTGTAAATCAAATAGAGCCTAAAAACAAGAACACAACAACAAACAAAAAGGAAAGCACTATTTTTAGAAACTACAGAGAAAACACGCAAAAGAAATTTGAGAAAAAAGAAATCCTTAACAAAAATAGTCCATCCGTAGAATCAAGAGCAACAAATCTGAAATGAAGGTAAAGTAAGAGCAAAACAGGAGTAAGAAAGCAAAACTTCACTAGTAGCATGCTAACATTCAAATACTAATGTAGATGGAAAAAGGAAGATTTCCTGGACAAGTAAACTCATGGATTCCTTCCAAATCATATAGCCACCAACTGTATTGTTGAAAAAAGTAAAGTTTAATTTCATTTAAATTCCCATGGAAAACCTCATCAATGATGGATATTCAAAGAAGATCAATCAAATGGCTGAGAGGAGGACAGAACATTCCCCACTAATGTTTCAATACATTTACTATAATTAAGGCATGTATTTATTTCACCTATCCACTCTTATTATTGTTTGTTCGATGGGAGTCAAGGAAAAATAACAGAAAAGCCACCAAATTGAGCAAAACTATAGAAAGGGGATACAAGAAATTGACTATAGCATGAGAAATAATCCTCTAGCTGCTAAGAGGTGGATAGAACATTCCCCACTAATGTTTCAATACATCTGGTGTAGTTAAGGTACGTATTAAATTCACCGATCCACTCTTATTGCTGTTTCTTTTATGGGAGCCAAGGCAAAATAACAAAAAAAGGCGCCAAATTGAGCAAAGCTACAAAAAGTAGGGGATGAAAAATGGACTATGGCTTGAACAATAATCCTCTAGCTGCTTTTATATATTTAAGATAAGAGACAAACAATGTTCTGAACATGACACTTGTACAAATGATGATACTAATTTTCTTCTACCTACAACCTAAGAAAGTGTATCTATGTAGTATTAAAATTCTAAATATCTATGGAGTGTTAAAGTTCTTTTAACTGACGGGTATCAATTATATATTGTGCTTGAAAACATATTTTTTCTTGATAGTAAATGCTTTAGGAATCAAATCTAGAATCTATTGACACTTGTACAATCATTATTAAACTACTATAGAAGTAGAGTACTTGATTTAGTTAAAAACTTGTCTGATTCTTAAAAAATATAGTCAAGAGAAAAACTGGGTCTACCATTTCCTAGAAAGTCATTTTTTGATTAATTTTTTGCAGATTAATTAATGGTTTTATGACTTTGCGATGCATATTTCCACTTGCCCTGTATTACCATCTTTACTAATTCTTCCATGGCTTGTGTTATAGAATTGGTACATTATTATCCAAATTATGATTCTATTTATTTTTTAATTTTATCTTTGCAATCATCACCTTATGGTGCTAGAGTATTTTAATATAAAGGTTTGGGTTAATATCTGGACTCTTGACTAATACATTAATTCATAAATGTTAATCAAAATTAGAGTATCCATATATTTGTTTTTTTCCTCCTTTTTCACTCATTTTTTTATGCACTACACAGCACACGCTAAATTGGAGTACAATTTGTAATGTGCAGGTGAAAGGAATTCAAACCAATATATGGGTAAAGACTGCCCTAAAATTACGATATTATGGATTGTTCACTATATTAAATTTGCTCTACATACATACATACATACATCACACACACACATAATTTCTTAATAGTGATGACCACACCTAGGATAATGTAAGTTGCTTATATTTTTTTTCCTTTTTTAATCATCACTATGTTGATGGATGCATTTACTCCTGCTTAGCTCTAATTTTGCATGGTTATATGAATCACTTCTTTCTAGTGTGTGTTTTAGAGTGCTTAGTAGTATACGTGTTTTGAAACACTTCCTAAATTGTTGATTAGCCATCTAGTTTTTTTTTTCTATGTTTAGTGTAGGTGGGAAGTTTTGAACTCGGGACCTCTCAATTATACTCCTCTCAAAACATCCAATCCATCCCTCCCCCCTCCCCTGATTAGCCATCTATTTGATTTAGTAAAAAGTTGCATCTTGAATTTAGACTTGCAGTTTACTTCCCCTTTGGTTGGTAAAACTATGTCTTGAATAGGTAGAGGTCAAAACTATTCTAATCTACATTTTATACTTTTGACATTGTTGAGCTTATGGGTATCTGTGCGAGAGAGAGAGAGAGAGAGAGAGAGAGAGATAAGGTTGGACAATTTCTTTGATGCCTAATTGAGAAGAACTCCAACAATATACAGAAGAAAAGAATACCAATCCCAAAAGAAACTAAAAGAAATATGTTTTAAAAAATTAACAAAAGTATGAATTAACATCAATATCCAAACATTTAGAAACATAAATGATTTTGGTTAGGAAATAGGCAAACAATCAGTTTCATAAGATAGAAATACCAAATTTTCCAATATTTATAGGAACAATAATCTCTAAAAGATCATATGTACTAATTGCCAAAGAATACAAATCAAATTCCAAGTATCAGTCAACACGAAGATTAATAAGATCAATATCAGTAAGAATAATTATATATATTTATTTTCATATATTACCAATTTCATAGCAATAGGGATAGTAATCATATGCACATTTTGTTTTTTAAAGTTCACAAGAAGAGAGTATTTATAGATTCAAATAACTAAGTGCCTGTCCAACTTACAAAGAGCTTCCAAGATATATATATATGTAACATATATAAGTAAATATCCAATAATATAATTAAAGCCTTATTTAAAGCATTTAGTTATGATTTCAATGATAGCAACTATGATGTTAACATCAAACATTGATCTAGAATCAAAATTTTAGTGTAAATCAATTATTTATGAATATTAGTTGCATTCATTAATAATCTCAATTAATACCTAGGATAGCCCCTTAGGCCAAATGGGTTAATGTTTCACAACATATTTATATTTCAGCTTTAGAGTTACAAATTTGCAACTCTGAATATGAATGAATATTGCGCCTAAAAAGATTTGAAACCTAGTCCATCCATTGACCTGTAAAAAATAATGGGTCAGCGATCAATGGTTTGATCGTTGGTCCAACTGTTATTGACTCATGATGTCATAATTTTTTTATAAATATTAATTATTATTTTTGATTATGTAAATTATGAAAAAGATAATTAGAAAATAAGAAAGAATGACAAAAAAGAAAAATATACTAGCTATTTAAAAAAAGGCATCAAATACATGTATATGTATTTTTTAGAAAAAGTTAAGAGAGATAAATAAATATATGTAAGTAAATTATTTGGATGTAAAAAAGAATTGAAAGAAAGAGTATATATATATAGAGTGTTTGGTACGAGATAAGTTGAGATAAGATTGTATTAGTGGTAGTTGTAATTAAATGTCAACCACCATTTAATATGATTCATGAAAATTTAAAATTTTGGCATCAATTGCATTAAAGGTAATGAACTAATTGGCTCAATTAAAAGTAATCTGATTCTTCAAGTTAACAGCTCAACCAGTCGATTTAATTGGTTCAAGAAAATTTTAGTTCAATTTGGGTTTGAATGCCTATTTGGATTGGATAGCAAACTGGTTGATGGTTCAACCTGTTCGATCAATAGGTTTGGACTAGACTTTAAAACCATGGCACCTAATGCCCCTAAAATTAATTCTTTCTTTCACCATCTCATAAAGAGGGGTCATTTCCCTCAACTTCTCAACCTACCGCAACATTAGTTACACAATCCTATCAAATTCTTCTTTAATATTAAGCCTCCTAATAGTATATCTAATCGATGTATGTACCATAAGCACTCCCACTTGATACAGACAACTCTTTCAAACCCTAACACCAAAATTTCTCAAAAAGAAACTAAATGACATATTAGAGTTACTAATTATCCTAGATAAAAAGCTATTAATTAAAAAAACAAGATTTTTATTCACAACCACAATGAAAAATTTCCTCTCAAAAGGCTTTATAAAGCCTGATATCTAAGATTGAGGAGAATTTGTTTTGTTATAGAATATTTTGAGCAAACTAGCCATTTGGACAATTAGCTGATTGTAAAATACACTGAAAATATTGGTTTTTTTTTTTGGTTGATGATTGAAAAATGTACTGTTTCAAGCTAAAGATTGAATATAGACATAATGAATGACTTAAAGGAATCTTTTAAATTTGAAAATTATCAAATCTGTAAGAGTTTAATGAGAACGTCAGATTTGATTTTGACTTTAACAAAATGAAAGTTTAACTTTGGAAAGAAATCAATTAAGATCTTTCATAAAAGAACAAACTTTGATTTGTTTGGAATATCATTTTGAACGACACGAAGAAATTTTGAAAGATACTCATATAGAAATTTAGAAAACTCGTATAGAATTATTTTTTGATACAACAAAACAAAATTATTCTCTCACATGTTTATATTGATACTATGTTTACTAATTGTTGTTATTTTTTTTTTACGTGCTCTAATATAATTTTCATCACAATTCTTCCATTTGAAAATTACTTGGATTGAAGAAAAACTTAAAATTTATCCCAGAGAGAACAATTCCTAGTAGCAACCTTTCAAATTCAACCGCAGCGACCTAAGGGTTTGTTTGGTAGTGGGTTATTTCCCTAAATATATTTGCTTACATCACCATTATAATTTCAATACAGTTTTTTATCTTCCCAATTTACCTTTTTTTCTCACATACATCACATCACAAAAAGTGCTACAGTAAAAATATTCAAATAATTTACAATCCAAACAAAATAAACTGCAACAAGAGGAAAAGTATAGGCTATAATAGAACATGTACTATTTTCAAAGTACTAGAATATGGCTGATTGTTTAGTAACAGCTCTATTCAACTATCAAACTTTCTCTCTGCTAATTTTTTTTCTTTTTCTTTACTCATTTAGTTTAATTCATCTTTTTTATTTTTTTTTTTTTTAACATTAAATCACACCAAATTTTCCTTGCTTTTTGCTAGTTTGTCCATATGTATACATATTGTGATAATTGACAAGAAAGATTGTATCTCTACTTAATTCTATCATAAATAGTTTGCACAGTTGCCATGCAACTTCTTTTATCTGACTATTTGTTAAAGATATTCCAACTCATAATGGTAGCATCTGATGATTTCTACAAAATATTATGTGGCTAACTTGATTAAGAAGACATAAATGATTTTAATTCTTTATTGTGATCAATAGCATGTTTCTTAGTGACGATAACAACCTTAAGATGACAAATTAAAATAGAGTACTTGTCTTTCGCTGTAACATGTAAATCATGTCAACTTCTAGAAAAGATAATTAAGTTTATAAGGAAACCATAGATGTCTTGTATGTATAGCTCTTTTATATTTGCAAATGAATATGCGGGTAAACTATCTATAATAGAATTGTCATGCTTTAGAAAAATAATGCAGAGAAAATGAGGAAAAGAAATTGAGTCAAGGGTCTGTTTGGTTGGAAGTAAAATGTTTTCCTTAGGAAAATATTTTCCGTGGAAGTAATTTTCCATGAAAATCATTTCCCTTTCATCATTTTCAGGTGTTTGGTTAGCTTATTGAAAATATTTTTTTACTTCATTTTTCTGGTGTTTGTTTAACTTTTGAAATATTTTCACTTTTATCTCTATCTTAACTTTCTACACATTATAACTACATACTTCTTCCCATGCAAAATAAGAAAATTTATCTCATTGTTTAACTTTAAAAAATCTTGGAGAAATGTATATATGAATAAAAAAATATCTCCTTAAGCAATAAACAAATTGCTGGCCATTTAGTGTCAAATATCAATCACATGCAATGCTTATTATGACATATATCTTGCACTCTCACTGCTGAAAGTTTCTCTAGAAAAAGAATGTCCCTATTATACATAATTAATTACTAGCATAGGATGAGCAGGATGAGGTTTTTTTTTATTTTGAATATACTAGGGGGAGGGTTGGGTTGGGTTAGTGGTAGGGGGGAGGGAGTGTAAGGAAGAGATCTTAGGTTCGAATCCTCCTGTTTACATTAAAAAAAAAAAAGAATACTAACAAGATGTTTTTCAGTAAGTTTGGAACATACTACATGCGGGATGCATGCATTTCGGAAAACAACTTCAGTAAGTTTGGAAGGGAAGTTGTTTTCCATAAGATGAGTGAAAATATTTTACATAGGAAAATATTTTCAGTAACTTTTGTGCAACCAAACACGGGAAATTAAGAAAATATTTTCCTGGAAAACATTTTCACCCGAAACAAACGGACCCCAAATGTCATCAATTTTCCAAAGAAATATTGCCCCATGAATGTATTACTAGGACCTTAAGATATCTACAGCTTGTCTGTTTTGATTGGACTAAAATTAAAGTCAAACTTTACAGTGTGGTTAACCATGCAAATTAGGTAAGATACAATACTCCAACTATAGAAGAAGAGATTGAAAAGGGTTAATTCATTTAGGACCCGTTTGGAGTTGTGGTAACTTATTAAAAAATATTCGTCTAATAAAATTTTGAGTAAATTTTATATACACTATCAGTGTATACACTATCATGGTTGGATGGATGACATATGAGTAAATTTTAAATTTTAAATTCAAATTGTGCATATGTGTCATATATCTAATGGTGATAGTGTATACACTGACAGTGTATACAAGATTAATCCAAAAATTTTAATAAAAGCACTCTTCTCAGTATATTGTTTGGATATATAGTTCAATAAATACTTATTATATTGGATAATGCGTAATTTAAAAATTATTAAATGTATTTATCTCTTTATTTAGTTCATCATATAGGATAAAATGATTAAATTTAATGATTTATTTTTTACATAACAAAAACTATTCTAAAAGCACCAAATTCTAGTTTTTGCTAAAAGTGCTTTTAACTTTAAAAGTTCTACTCCTAATTTTATGGATGATGTTCACCAAATGCCACAAAACTAATTTTTTACTAAAAGTATTGTAACTCCAAACAGGCCCTTAATAACTTCCCATAAAATTCATAAAACATAGTGACAGAATTAATATTAAAGATTATAACAAGGATAATATAAATTGCAGTTTGGATGAATTGAAAAGTGGGAACATATTGTATAAAAACTACCAAAATAAATTGTTTTAAAGGTAATAAAATTACAATACTTGTTGGGTTGTTAAAGAACTATGACTGCAAACTCAATTCATCATTAGTAAACGTATTAAACATGGTAATGCATTCGTGTAAAGACACTTAGGAAAGCATTTTGGGAATATTTAGCACCTCTTGTCTCCCACGTCATTTAATATCAAAGACATTTTTGATTGAGCTATTAATCG
Source organism: Coffea eugenioides (assembly GCF_003713205.1). Classification (NCBI taxonomy): domain Eukaryota; kingdom Viridiplantae; phylum Streptophyta; class Magnoliopsida; order Gentianales; family Rubiaceae; genus Coffea; species Coffea eugenioides. The sequence goes on along the minus strand of NC_040044.1, from coordinate 26,108,474 downwards.
GTGCATAAATGATAAAGATCCCAAAGCAACTCGAGGACAATGAGATGAAGCAAACAGCATATTATAAGGCTAAATTTCACTTTGGACTCTTAAATTATGGACGTACTCCTATTTTAGTCCTTTAAACTTCAATTTTGGACACTTTACTGTCTAAAGTATGAAATCCATTCTGCTTTAGTATTTAAATTCTAATTTTGGACACTTTATCTTCTAACGTATGAAATACATCGAAAACATTTGTCAAAATTACCATAATTATAAGGAAGCAACCAGCATATTATATGGTTAAATTTCACTTTGGACTCTTAAATTATGGACATACTCTTATTTTAGTCCTTAAACTTCAATTTTGGATACTTTACTATCTAAAGTATGAAATCCATTCTACTTAGTATTTAAATTTTAATTTTGGACACTTTATCTCCTAAAGTATGAAATACATCTCACACATTTGTCAAAAATAACATAATTGTAGGCAAATGATGCTCAAACTTTGTGGACTATAGTGGGATGAATTGAATATCCATATTTAAAAGGTTAAAATATACAAAATTAAAGTTTAAGGACGAAAGCGGAAGTGCATCAATAGTTTATGGGTCAAAAGTGTAATTTAGCTCGTTAATAATGTTAACAATAGAGGGTGAAAGATAAATCAAATTATACAATAATTGACTTGGGTTTAGCTAAGTAAGCATCCATTTGAGATTAATTTGCCAACTAATCATGCAACATATATACAACATGTAATATTTGTTACACTTGTAAATTTGTCTTGAGCTAGACTTGACTAGCACAAAATTTGAAACTTATATATATATATATATATATATATAAGCAAACTACTTAATTTTAGATAAATAAAAGCTCATCATTCGAATTTAGTTTTAGAAATGAACAAGCCAAATTGAAAATATATAAAAAAAAAATTGAAAATTAGAGAGTCAATTATTAGGTTCACATCCCCAGTTAGAAACTCGTATACTCTCGAGACATGGCCACGATTCCATTTAAATTGGAAATCACACCAAATCAAATCGGACTGGTAGACCTGGTAATTATGCCCAAAACCCAACAACCCACCCAACCCACCCACTAATTTGAGAGGTTAGGTTGGGTAAGTTGGGTATTGGGTCAATTTTGGGTTGGGTAATAAAAACCAACATATATTTTAGGCGGTTTGGATATTTGTGTTGGACACCCATTACCCAACTTAAGTAAATAAACAAATAAACAAATTACAAGGGATAGGATATGGGATACAGCAACATTTCATTATACATGAAACAGCATGAGACATGAGCCAAAGCAGGGCCTCCATGTATGGATACTTAACAAAATTATATGAGCTACTTAACTATAATACTTACTTGCATACGTCGACGTTTTATTATTTTTCTATATTCAGAGCATTCCACTCCTTTTACTTCCATAGTATTTTTCGCTACTTCTTCTTTTGTCATGCAATCAAATATAAGCCCATTTGGATTGTTATTTTTTGAAAATTTTATAAAAAAAAAATATACTGTGACAATTATATATATATATATAATAACAAAATAATTAAAAAATGCGTTCAATAAGACATAAAAAAAATTTGGGAAAAAATAACAATCCGAGAAAGTTTGCAGACACCATATCATGTGTGCCTTTCCCATTTCTTGTTGTATTAGTACGTCATTCCCATTCTCAGTTCTAATAGACCAGGGCAGAGTTGGACATTAAAGAGATTTTAATTGATCAAGGCAACTACCCTTGCTTTCATATCACGATTCCTTCTTCATTTTACTGCAAAATATACACTACGCTAAATCCATTTCTGACACCACTGACCCACGCCAAAACCCCTCATCTCCTCCCATATCATACATGTGTATTTTAGTGTGTTTATATGTGTAAAAATAAAGTATTTCAAAAGAGCTTAAAAAGTGAGTGTGAGTTTGTATCTGTGAGTGTTTTAGTGTGTGAAAATATGTCTATCTATATGAAAATGTGTTTATGTGTGTGAAATTTTTTTTTTGTATGTGAAAATATATTTGAAAGAGTTTATGTATCCAAATCTATTAATTAATATATTGGGTCACATTTGGGTCATGAGTTTGAGATGACCCAATATGGCCCAACCCAAAATTAACCCAATTTAAAGTTGAACGGGTTGGGTGTAACCCATTTAGATGAAAATTCAATATTAACCCGCCCAAAACATGTCCAACCCGCCCATTTGCCAGGCAAACGGATTAGAATTGGAACCAAGAATCAGGAATTGAAACCAGAAAAGGAACAGTAGGTAAAAGGTTTTGGTTTTGGTTCCTAAAAATAGAACTAGAACTAGAACCACCGATTCCAATCTGGTTTAGAACAATCCTAATAATTTTTTAAAAAAATAAGCTATAGAATGGTTTACAAACATATGAGAAGAGGACATCCTCAAGTAATTGGTGATTGAATAATTGAAACATTTGTCTGCATCCCATTTCAATTTCAATGAGAAAGGCATGCATCTTTTCTTTTAGTTTAAATGGTTATTAACATTTAATAGTGTGATTATTTTTCATAAAATTTGTATAATATTTTCTTTTCCTTATTTAATAGTAATAAAATCAAAATCTTGTTTTTCTTCTATATTTATTTTTTCACCTTCTCTTTATTCTAAATCTATTGTCATATTATTTTCCCATCAAAATTTATGACAAAAAGTAAGTGTAATAAGGAATCAGAACCGGTACCGTAACTGTAATCTAATTGAAACTAGTGGTTACGGAATCATTACCGGAACCGTTCCATAAGGTGCAGTTTTGATTTCATCTTCCTACGGAATCAGAACCGAGGGTTGGTTCTAAAAACGTAACCATGCTATTTTAGTCATTTAGTGCAATTTACTAACGTTCAAGCTAACCCTTCCGTTTACCATTAGTCAAAAGGGACAAAGTGATGATTAAACTTTTGCATGGGCAAAGTGAGACAAGTTCCATACTATAGGGGGTAAAGGGTAATTGATCCTAAAGCTTAAGGATCGAACAAAATCTACTTTAGTAATCATTAAAACCCAATGCTTAGGCATCGTTTAATTGATCAATATAGGAGAATTTATAACAGGCGCTTTCTTGTATGAGGTATCGAAAACTACATTGGTTAGTTTCTAATCCTTTTAGATTTACAGATTGATCATGTCCATTCTTAACTAATTATAAACAAGAGAGAAAGATACCCCCATAGTAACCAATGTTTTCTTACCTTTTTGGGCTGCCATATTTTCTTCTCATCTCTTGTATCTTTACATATAGCCGTAAATGACCTTAGACTTGATGGAATAAAAAAGGACATAAAAAAATGGACAGATTTTTCAATAACATGATACCAATTTAGAAATCCAATGAATACTTGAACTTGACACCTATCTACCTAACCAAAAACTCCGTATCATAATAATGCATTAAACTTTGACTCTTGAAGCTTAGATGTTATCGCCCTTTATTACCAACGTGTTTGTCACCATCACAAACACATCGGATATCAAAAAACAAGAATTATTCTTTCATATATTCTATACTAGTACTCAGTTTGATTTTTATTCTTGTAGCTTTATCATGACGTGCTCTCTTATAATCCTCAACATTATTTTCCCATTTGAAAATTGCTTACATTGAACAAATTTCAAATTGACACTTAAACACAATTAGTTAATTACATCATGACCTCATTAGACTGCATAAATTAGTGACTTTACATCCAAGTGTTCTAACATGATCGCTCATTCATTAATCTAAGCCAAGATAATTATGCACAACATTACAACATAAAATTATTTAAACTTGGAGGATAAGATATTTTCATTTGATTAATTATAAAATTATTAGGTGCAGCCAAAACCTTTTTTTTTTATTTAATTTCTTGAAAACTGCCAAACCTCCATTTTCATAGTAAAAGAACTGAGATAATTAGGGTGCAGCCAAACAGTCGCTATTACAGTTGGGGGAAGAGCACTGAGTTGGCAATTTTGTGGGTCCAATCCACCTTTGCATCCGATGTCGTTTTTTCATCTATCGTTCACATGCCACCTGTCCGACATTGCTGGTAAAAGAGCAAACTAGTCGGGCCCTCCACGTGGCATGCTGAGTATAAGTCCACACAAAATCGGTGATCCACACTTAATTAGTCAAATTATTAAAAGAAAGTGATAAAATAGGTTTTTTTTTCTTTTCTAGATGATAAGTAGAGTAAAAAAGAAATTGATTTGGTCAACCGAATGCAAATGATTGGCTACTTTGTGAATTCTTTTGGTGGGATTGACATTTTTTGTTTCTTGGAAGGTTTTTATGTTTAGCCTAAACTTCGCTTTATATTTCGTCCTGTGCATGAAAACTACAAACAATTATCAACAATTAAAAATTTTGAAATAAAGTAATAATTTAGATATTTAAATTTTAATGCCGTGCTAGGGATTTGAAGATTTGAATTTAACAAACAATAAATATTGGATAACATCAATTAAATTTATTAAGGATTAAAATAATTCAATAACCTTAAAATGACACATGTCAGAATTTTAGAAATCTTTTAGAATGCCTCAATGGGTGATGCAAAGTGAATAAATTTTGCTCTTTTTTCATTATCAAGAATTAATCAAGAAAATGTCATTTGGAAAATTAAAAAAAAATTGAGAGGGGGAAAAAAAGGCTGGAATCTATGTTTTGATATTCTCCTTAAAGGACGTGTAAAAGATATAAACAAAGGAACTCGTTTACCGTGTGAAGAAGGCTTCAAAGAACCAAATTGAGAAAAATGACATGCAAAAATGGTTGCTAAGCTGAAACTTTCTTCCCTCCTTAAAGAACAAGAAATTAAAAAGATCGAGAATATTAAACAAATGGATCTCTCTTTTAAGCTTGTTAGAACAAAACATGTCTCTTCAACTTTGGTTATTGCTCAAATCAACCTTTTTGTCTGCATTTGCTATTAAAACATATTAAGATTTAGAATTAAATAAAAATTTTGTCGCCCTAATACTAAACATATTGGGATCACATTCGTAATTACTAATTACTATTGGTATTTCTGTTTTGAAGTAATTATGCCAACCTACCGTTCATCAAAATTATTTGATTAGCCAAGAAGCAGCCATTAAAATGCAACTAAACAAAGTTTAGAAGTTAAAAAGATGAAAAACTCTCCAATTAAAGATGGGCCTAGGATGGCCATTGGGCCACTACTGGACACTTAGCCATCAGCTCTTCTTCTTTCAAATCTCCCCTTGGGAAAAATGTACATCAGCGAATGGTACTTCCGAAGTTTTTACAGAAAAAGGCACCGTAACATGTGAGGTAAAAAAGATAATTAAAAATATGTTAAAAAATATTCTCGCAATTTTTTTTTATAAAAATGGCAATTCAAACAAGGTCTAAAACTTTCCCTTCTTTTTTTTAATGCGAAAGGATACTAGATATATATAAGTAATACTTTCCCTTCAGAATCCGTTATAAAGTCCAACTTTGAAATATTTACTAGCTAAACTAATAATCCCCAATAAGAATTTATTATTATTAATTTTTACAGGCTCAATTTCAGAGTCTTGACTAATACAACTAGCTAGGTGGCTCCAAATGTAGCAATTGTCTTAGTCAACTGCCTTCATGGACCTGAAGCATTTGAGAAATTGAGGTTCAAAGCATACAGCATCATAACTAGCCCAACTGGAACAACAAACAGTATGCAGTATTATCATCTGCTAACTGAATCGAACAAGACTACTTAAATATTTATGCAAATTTTTTTTATTGTTTTAGCAATGGAACATTTTGAATCTTGGATAAGACTTCTTTAAATTTCATCTAGAAAGGCGCAGCTTACTATATATATATATGTGTGTGTGTTAAGGGAAAAATGAAATTTAAGAAACGAGAATGGGAGAAGAAAGGATATGAACCTAATGTTGGGTGGTTGTTTATATTAACCTTTTAGTAAAAACCATCACCTATTAAACCCAAAATCCTTATGGTGATTATTAAGAAATAAATTAACAGTAAAATTACGGAAGCATACTTGGATTCATGTTGATAATTTGGTACTTGAATCCCTAGAGATTTTGGGATGGATTTTGGGATGGTGTTTGCTATTCCCTTGAGAGAGTCCTTTAATTTCTCTATGGTATCTTTTTTCTCTCTGGTATTTTTCCTGACGATGGGATATCAAGAAAGAGCTATTTTGTGGTACTAAAAAATACGATAATAAGATATTACGTGTGATCTGGGGACCATAACCCTATTTTATAAATAACTTTGGATTCCTATTTCAACCCATCATAGAAATAAAAATTACCCTTTAGCACATTAAAGGCTCACATACTAATTTTTTTTTTTTTTTTTTTGCTGACGGAGTGGGTGTCCGGGTCAAGTCCTTAAAGGCGGTCCGACTAATCCCACTTCGGCCCGGCCCAGCGCCCCAACCAGACCTAGCACGTTAGATGCACGGAGAAGCCGATGTTGCTGCGGAGGTTCGACCCCTGGACATGAGAACCCGAGGAAGAGGCGCCAACCACCAGCCCATTCACGTGGGGGCGCTCACATACTATTAGATACATTAAAATTCAAACCATAATTGATCACTTTAATTGAACTTAATCTTATTTGACCGTCTGTAGCACATAATTAGTCATATATAAATCCAACGTTTGATTAAGGATCCAACACCTAAGACTTTTAAGTTCCAAGTTTAGCTCTATATTCTTGCTTATGAAGTAGAAAAGTATATGAATAATGTAGAAGCAAAATAATGCTACCAAGAACGAACTTATTCAACTGATAATCGTAATCAATTCCATATCTCTCATTTTTAATCTCCATTTTTTTTAATTATATAAGTATCTTCTAAAGTTTTTTTTTCCCTTAAAAAAGAACACTACAGGTGTTTTTTTCCCCCACAATGCCCATGTCAGCGAATGATACAAAAATAACATCCAAAGTGATCATCCAATCTACAATCTTGAGGTGACATAAAGCAAACCTTAGGTCATTTGCAAGTTGAATTTATGTTAATGTTCGAACATTCTCTTATCTTCTTAACTCATTGATTCCCATAGATTGTGCATTTGCCTCTAGAATACAAAAAAAAAAAAAAAAAAAAAAAAAGTACGCCGGAATGAAAACGTTATCATCCCTTTAATTATTCTCTCCTAGGAATCCCAGAATTTCCTCATGTGTAAAAGAAATGAAAGAAATATATACACAGTTTCATTGTATTGTGTGCCAATGGCATACAAATTGGTAGTTTCAAAATATTAATCCTTTTAATCAACATATAATCAGAGACGGATGCAGGATATTAATTTAGGAGGGCGAATGATCAAATAAATGAGTAATAAAAAAAATATAAAAACAAATTATGCACATTAAACTGAAACTAAAGTTTTAAAACCAAAGTTTAATCGATGATAACTAAATGTGAAATATTTTTAGTAATAAGAGACAAAATAAAAAGAAAAAGATGAAAATTAACTCATGGACCAAAATCATATAAACATTAACTAAATTCAATAAATAGATATTAACTGAGATAATTAGGGTGCAGCAAAAACCTCTTTTATTTAATTTCTTGAAAACTGCCAAAGCTTCATTTTCTTAGTAAAAGATGCTGATATAATTAGGGTGCAGCCAAACAGTCGCTTTTGTGGTTGGAGGAAAGGCACTGAGTTGGCAACTTTGTGGGTCCCATCAACCTTTGCATCCGATGTCGTTTTTGCATCCATTGTTCAGATGCCGCCTGTCCGACATAGCTGGTAAAAGAGCAAACTAGTCGGGCCCTCCACGTGGCATGCAGAGAATCAGTCCACACAAAATCGGTGATCCACGCTTAATTATTCAAATTATTCAAAAAAATCGTGATAAAATAGTTTTTTTTCTTTTTCTAGATGATAAGTAGAGTAAAATAAAATTGATTTGGTCAATCGAATGCAAAAGATTGGCTACTTCGTGAATTCTTTTGGTGGGATTGACATTTTTTGTTTCTCGAAAAGCATTTATGTTTAGGCTAAAATTCGCTTTATATTCTGTGCTGTGCATGAAAACTATAAAGGATTATGAATAATTAAAAGTTTTTAAATAAAGTAATAATTTAGATATTTAAATTTGAGTGCCATGCTAGGGATTTGAAGATTTGAATTTAAGAAACAATAAATATTGGATAGCATAAAAAAAAGTTCTAAAATAGTTTTTTTTTTTCTTTTCTAGATGATAAGTAGAGTGAAATAAAATTGATTTGGCCAACTGAATGGAAAAGATTGGCTACTTTGTGAATTCTTTGGTGGGATTTAGTCTTAAACTAGCTTCATATCTCATGCTATACATGGGAATTACAGATGATTAAGAATAATTTATAATTTTTAAATAAAGTAATGACTTAGACATTTAAATTTTTATTCCGTGTTATGTTGGGATTTGAAGACTTGAATTTAACAAACAATGACCATTGAATAACATTAATTAAATTTATTAAATATAAAATAATTCAATAACCTTAGAAAATTACACATGTGAAAATATTAGAAACCTTCTAGAAAGCCTCATATATATATATATATATATATATGCAGAGTGAACAAAATTGTGCACTTTTTTCTTTATGAAGAATTAGTCAAGAAAATGCTATTTGGAGAATTAAAAAAATTGAGAGGGGACAAAAAAAAAAAAAGGAAGCTGGAATCTCTGTTTTGATATTCTCCTCAAAGAAAGTGTAAAAGATATAATCAAAGGAACCCTTTTACCATGTGAAGAGGGCTTCAAAGAACCAATTTGAGAACAATGGCATGCAGAAATGATTGCTTTAAAAAATTTTAATCACACAAGTGCATCTTAAAAGTTAAAAAAAAAAAAACAGAGAGAAAACAAGTGAATTAAGCTGAAACTTTCTTCCCTCATTAAACAAAAAGGAAAATAAAAAGATCGAGAATAACAAATGGACGTCTCTTTTAAGCTTGTTAGAAGAAAACATATGTCTCTTCAACTTTTGATATTGCTCAAACAGCCTTTTATCTGCATTTGCTATTAAAACAGATAAAGATTTAGAGTTAAATAAATATTTTGTCGCCCCAATGCTAAACATATTGGGATCACATTGGTAATTACTGTTGGTAGTTCTGTTCTGAAATAATTATTCTAACCTATTGTTCATCAAAATTCTTTGATTAGCAAAGAAGCAACTGTTAAACTGCAGGCAAACAAAGTTTAGAAATTAAAAACAAGAAATCTCTTCAATTAAAGGTAAGCCTAGGATGCCCATTGGGCCACTATACGACACTCAGCCACTAGCTCTTCTTCTTTCGAATATCTGTTTGGAAAAAATGTACACAGAAAAATGTAGTATGATAATTTGATGTAAATAAAACAAAAAAAAAACGAGTGAAAAATGTGTTAAAAAATATTCTCACAATTTTTCTATAAAGACAGGCAATCCAAACAGGGTCTAAAACTTTCCTTCCAGAACTCAGTATCAAATTAATCATTTCTTTAGTACACAACACAAAGTGTGGAAAGAGCATACTGCATTAGCAACCATAATCAAGTCCAACCTTGAAAGATTTACCAGCTAAACTAATAATCCCTGATAAATTTTATTCATTTTGCAGGCTCGGTTTCAGAATCTTGACTAATACAACTAGCTAGGTGGCTCCAAACGTAGCAATTGTTCTAAACTGCATTCATGGGCCTGGAGAATTTGAGATACTGAGGTTCAAAGCATAAAGTATCAACAACTAGCCCAACTGGAACAACAAACAGTTCAGAACATTATCGTCTGTAAACTGAAAGGAACGAGACTTCTTAAATACTTATGTAATGTTTTTTAGCAATGAAACCTTTTGAATCTTAAATAAGATGACTTTAAATTTTATCTAGAAAGATGCAAGTTATATGTGTTTGTGTGTGTATTTATGCATTATATTTTAAAAAAAAAATTGTAAAGGAATGGTGGGATTTAAGAAACAAGGAGGGGGAAAGAGAGGATTTGAATCCAAACCTCTAAATTCTAAGTTTATTTCCATGTTCCTGCCTGCAAAGTAGAAAAGTATATGAATAATGTAGAGCAAAATAATGCTACCAAGGACGAAGTTATTCAATTAATAATCGTAATCAATTCTGTATCTCTCATTTTTAATCTCCATTTTTTTTTCTTTTATTTATATAAGTATCTTCTAAAGATTTTTTTTTCCTTAAAAAAGAATACTGCAGGTTTTTTTTTTTTTTTGGTTCACAATGGCTATGTCACCAAATGATGTAAGAATGACATCCAAAATGATCGTCCAATGTACAATTGGGCTTCTTGAGGTGACATAAAAATAAACTTTAGATCATTTTGCATGTTGAATTTATGTTAACGTTGGAACATTCTGTTATCTTCTGATCTCATTGACTCCCATAGATTGGGCATTGTCCATAGAATAAAAGAAAAGCAAGCCAGAAAGGAAACGTCATCACCCCTTTTATTCTCACCCCAGAATCCCAGAATTTCGTCTCGTGTAAAAGAAATCTGTATACAGTTTTATACTAGGACTGTGTGCCAAATACCTTCATGCTTATGAAGGTTACGTCAGACTATCCTTTATATGACACAAATTGGTAGTTTCAAAATAGGGTTAATCATTTTAATGAACATTGTACAAGTGTTCAAGTTATGATCTGTTAGGCAATTGGCTTTTTTTTGGCTATTTTTTAGGCTAGTTTTCTTTTGTGCGGGGAGTGATTAATTTTAATTTTTTTGATTTAGTAAGAATTGTGGTTAAGTTACTACGTAACTGAAGAGTTTAGGGTTTACATCGAATATTTGTTCTTAGAATTTTATTGGAGAACAAATAATGTACCTTATAAATAGATTAATTGACGTTCTGTCAAATGACACGAGAGGAATACTACTAATGAGGAACCACATTTAGTCCTATATGTGAAGAGTGTTCCTTTTCGAGGGAAGTAAGTATTTTGTTAACTGGCGAGTTTATAGGGTACATTGTTTTGACAATGTCAAATAATGTACCCCCAATAAATTGGTAATTTGCATATGCGAAATGACAAAAAAAAAAAGTGAAAAGCCATGTATTTTGATGCATGGTGCAGTAGTTGGACTTGAAATTCAAGTTGTAATCTTTACATAATATGGTTTTTTGCATGAGGTGAGAACGCTCTTGATAAGTGATAAATTTTGTACAAGGATTAGACTTCAATTTCTATTTCAATTTTTTTAAGAGTTTTTTCTCTCATAATAACGAACCGAATTTTCTCTTTAGATTTGGTTATTAAGCAGTACTAGCTACACTTATAAGTCATTCATTTTTCTGTGCTATTTCTTGTTTTTCATGTAATTATATTCTTGACTTCTCAAAAGGATTTATCTCTTCTGCCACTAAGTCCCAACATGATCCTTGAAAACAAGATTTTCCCAGAGAACCTCGTCAGTTGGAAGTCAGCTTTTCCTTTCCATTTTGGTATTTCCAAAATAGATGGGATAGTTAGGATCCGGATGATGCTGTTCTTTCTCTTACATATATCTTCACAGCATGAGAGATTCCAAGTTTGTTAAGTCCGTCAAATATGTGTCATATATCTCGAATCTCAACAGCACATTGTACTGCTACTGCTAAAGGATGGGGATGGAGAGATTAAACAGCTTTCCGCATTCTCATTGCGTCATCCTATGCAAAGGGTCTTTTTTTTTTTGGCAGAAGGGCATTAATTCCCTAACAATTCTATATATCCTTTGCGAAATATTCAAACATTTTCATCTATGTTTATAAATGGATATGATATAGAGACCAAAAGCTGTACTATCGAATTTGTTTTGAGGGGATAAAAGAAAAAAAAAAGGTTAATGATTTGGTTTGTACTTTCTTTGTAATGAAAAAATTTGAGAGAAGTTATTGTGAGATTTCTATGCTTATATATGCTAAAAGTTGAGAGACCTTTTCACCACCTTTCTTTGGGCCTTGTCTGGAATTTTGCCTTAATACGTGGAAAAGCTTTTTTGGGGGCAAACTGATCTTCTATAGATGTTTTAATTTTTTTTGGGTCTTAAATTGATAATTAAATCATAAGCGTCACATTATGTGCATTTTTATCCGAGTCCATTCATTAATTCCATCAACAGAAGGCCCCATATCAAATTAAATCACCCGTTTTTTGGCGATTCTCTCCATTTGCTTCACCTAAATACCCATCTCCGAACCCAAAAAGTGGCATAATGATTTGAAGCAAGTATATGCGTGAAGCAAAAGGTTGAAAATGCCTTGAAGCAGATAAACACATTATGTTTATGAACCTAAATTAATGGAGCTGAAGAATTAAATTGGACATGAGGCGCTAGATATGACATATATGATAGTTTGATGATGAACATGAGTCACCAAAAAAAAAAAATTTCAATGACCAAAGTGACACTTATAAAAGTTGAATGATTTTATCCTAATAGGAAAAGGTAAGTCTTTTTCTTTTTCTTTTTTTTTTTCCTTTTTTTGGACAAACCTTGTACACAGGGAGGGACGTCACCCCAAATTTTATTAAGTATCAACTAAAAAAGTAGGAAGACATAGCCTTACCTCTTACAAGTAGAAAGTAAATAAATGAGTACCACCACTCCTTTGCCAATTCTGAAAACCCAAATTATGGGGAAAAGGTAAGTCATAAGTGGACTCGGGGCTGCAACCGTCCCTGCCAATTTTGGTCATTATCAACACCATGTAACTTTCTTTGTACATCGTGTAACTTTTTTTTCACAGGATGTATTTTCACAACAGATAGTGGTGGGTCCCACACTTGGCGCGGAAATCGAGTTACATGGTGTAATCTCAGCCGCACAAGATTGGCCCTCAACCGTGCAGGGACGGTCATACTGCCCCAAATCCGTCATAAGTGCATGGCACATCTATGCGTTATAGTTTATTGTTATTTAAATAGAACAAGTTAAACTTAACCTACTTTAAGCCTGAAAAGGAAATAACAATTTGTTTTTGTTAATAAAAGGAAGTGAAAAGAAAATGGTGGTTCAAGTGGTTAAAAGCTACCAAAAGTTCCTAAGTGGTTTGTTAAATATCTAAATATGTATTATTCAAATTTGCAACGAAAAAAAAGTTGCAATGCAGGGGACTAATTAGTTTTGCTGCAAAATTGAAGGACTAAATTGGTGAAAATTTAAAACACAATGAGCTTAATTAGTTTTGCAGAATTTCAAGAAACAAAATTGCTCTACACCCAAACGATAAGGTACTAAATTGGTAATAATCTCATGCACCATTTTAGCAAAACTACAAAACACAGACGCAAACTATAGTGCAAGGGACTAATGGCTATGTAACTGTAAGAGCCTAAATCAGTTTTGTCACAAACTTGAGGACTAAATTCATATAATTTCATAATGAGAAGATGGTGTAATTTTACTAATATACTTGGTGTAAATTAACCTAATTCCCTTTTTCTCACACCCAATAATATGATCATCTTTGTCTTTAGCATTTTTTTTCTTTTTTCCATTTTAATTTTCACTATATTTTTTAGGGACCCTGCTTTCATTTACAGTTAGTGGGATACCTTGGCCAGCGATACACTGGACCCGATCTGCCAATCTTCTGTTGCAATTGTTTCTCATGATCATATATTCCCCTTCTCCATGAAAGAAACAAAACAAGAAGGGCACTGGAATTTATTTTATTTATTTATTTATATTTTTTTAGGGTGGTGTTTTGGTAGATGAGAAGCACCTATATAGGCTAGAAGTTACCACTCTTACTAGTGGGAGGAAATTGAACTATACATCTCAAAATACAAACAGTACACAAAAGTTTCCCATACGGATCGCATGAAGAAACCTGCATATAAGGCCCCAAGAAATTACTGGAACCTTCAAGGACATGAGATGAATGAACCAGCCACTTCCTTTCTACAACATAAGTTAACAAGCAGGTTACAAAACGTTACAGCCTATGTTGATTTCACTGATTATCTGCAAAATTTGCCTCCAAATTTATGATATTAAATCTCAAACATCAGAGTTGTATCTCTTCAAAGTTTGCCAACTGTCTCTGAAGCTGCAAACAAAGGTTTGACACGCCAGAGAGCAACTTGTGCATTTCGTCATGCGATATTGATGACTCTGATGTTGCGGATGGTCTAGGATCCTTTAGCAATTGTTGAAGTTGAGAAAACAGCATGAATGATTTAGGATCATTTTGGCACGACTTGCCAATTAGCTGAAGCAATTTACAGCTCTGGTCCATAGGTGCTGATACTTGAGGTGGGACGGGGGGAACTAGAAAAGGGTGTTGAAGCAATTGAGGAATTCTCCATCTTTGATTCCGGTCCCAGGCAAGGCATTTTTTCATAATATCCAAAAGCCAAGGATTTTGAACTGGTTCATATACAATTTCATGGTTTGGATCTGTTATAACTTTGAACTTTGCCCAAAATGTTTTGTATTCAGAAAAAGGTGTTCTTCCATAAACCATTTGGTAAAGGATGCACCCAAGAGACCAGATATCAGATGGGCGACCACATTTAATGGTGTTCCCGTTTGCATCCGTCTCATTGCACATAAAGGCCTCTGGAGACATGTAACTAAGAGTACCAACCTGCAAAAGTACAATTACAGGGAGTATTAGAAAGTGCTAAATCGTTTGCTACCAAATGCACATGCATGGATCGACTCCAAAATAAGTTCTTGTACTTTCTACTGGGGGTTATAGATAATCTATCCTTAGCATATTGATGTACTGCCAAATGTCTGTCGACAAGAGAGAGGCATATCCAATTCAAAGAACATTCAGATTTCCACTCTGAAAAAATTTCAGTTTGTAAAAAGAAAAGGAGATGTAGTAACCTGCGAATCCCGTTGAATGTTGGTTGTGTCACTCATAATGGCTTTTGCTATGCCAAAATCAATCAATTTAAGAGAACCACTAACGAGAAGAAAATTAGCTGGCTTCAAGTCTGAGTGCACAATTCGCTCCTCATGTATAGTGTTGACAGCCAAAAGTATTTGCTGCAGCATATTTAAAATGATTACATATTAAGAATTGCTGAATATTAAATATGGTTGCTTGGACTAAAACTTCACATGCGTCATTAAATCCACACTGCTCTTGCAGCACCTCATTCAATACAACACTTTCATTGAAAATAAGCAAAGAAATTCAGTAAGCTTCAATCAAACATACAAAATTGTTGCAATTTCAAAATATTAAAAGCTCAAAGAAATCCTACATATTCCAATTTCAAAACATCCCACATAATGAAAAAATCTTGGGAAGTATAAGACCAGAAGCAGCAATGGTACATACAAAGTCACGACTTGCTATAAAACTTCTTCCCAAGCCATATAATCAATTCCCTTGCACACAGTGCTTAAGTTACTTTAGGCAATGGCAGGGTATAGACTCAAATAAATTTCAGCGAGACTCAATAATCCACTGGATGAAATCTTGCCATCTGACCTATCAGAGATCCATGTTCTTTGTTGCTATAGATTTGAATAGGAAAAATTGCAGGATCTTATGCACTGAAGGGAAACATTCCAAGATCTTGCGCACTGAACAAGATTATGTGGGACAAGTATGTTAAAGAATCCAAAAGCAACCAAGGGGTAGAGTGGAACACATGATGGAATAACAAGAAACTGCAACTTGTTAATCATATATTGCACATCTTTATCTAAGCTATAACTCAAACTCAAAATATGGGGAACTCTATCCTAGAATGACCTGATAGCAACTGAGTCAAGTCTAACAACCTTAAATGAACATAGTTTGTGTCAAGATTTAGAGGCTTAATACAGTAGAAACTGAAGGTTGACCAGTTGTTGCTCGAAACTCTCTAAAATGGTCCAACCCCTTCTGTCCAGTTTTCTGGTTAAATTTACCCATTAACCTAGCATATCCAACAAACATGGAATTCTCACAGTGGCCAAATATGTTATTTCTAATTGAGATGAGTTTCTAATTTCAGACGGCATGTGCATAATCTAAATTGACCAAATCAAGTTGAAACATTTGCTCGTAGGGCTTAGTGTCTACAAAAGTAGCATTATTCTTCACGTTTCTTAAAAGAAACAGAAGCTTTGATAGAAATATGATCAGGAGTACTTTTAATGCCAAATCAGTTTTTATATCAGGCAGGCAAGGTGCCATCTTTGATAGAACACTTCCAAGGCAGGACTTTCTTGAAACCAGCTGCAGTCATCAACCAATGCAACCATACTTACTGATGCTGGGGAAGATAAAAAATAAAACATAAAAAACTTTGCTTAAAGTGTTAGGAGAAAGAAAGTAGCACGGAAAAAAAACTAAACAAAAGATGGTAAATTCAATTAGCAATTGAGTAAGGCTGGCAGCATAAAAGAAATTGGGATTCATTTGAGATAAACAAGAAGAAACAAATAAGTCATAAGGTACTTGCTCAAGTAGACAGCAGAAAAAGAGATTTGAAACCTGCCAGTAAAATCGAAGCCAGTTCTCATCTATGGTTGAACTAGAGCTGTCCAGCTCTTTCCACTTCTGGGAAAGCATGTGAGCCAAATCAATTTCACCATATTCAAGAACCATATATATATAACCATCTTCCTTTACTCTGCCATCTTTGTTACTCATTGTACCACTAGTAACTTCTTTGAGTAATGCTTTATCTGTCACCTGAGAAGGAAAGAGATGTTAACAGGTTCTTGGACTACAACTTGTGCAGAATACCACACCCTAGACAACTTGTAGTAAGATAAAGTTGTAACAAGCAACATCAAAACCTAAGTCAATCAGGGTAAAATACCAAATATAATGGGTCTAAACTGATCATAATCATACAGCTACTGTGATAGTTAGAGGCATACAAGTCTTCCAGAAGCTGCATACTATGCTTTTCAAGAGCATCAGGGATGATTCAAGAGATGAAACAAGCACTAAACTACAGGTGAAGTAGAGATATGCAAGTGTTCTTGACTCAGATAATATTCTCAGAGTAACCTGCGAGATCTTAAGAAGTTTGACCCTTAAAATAGTTTCAAATATAAGACAACTCAAAAACTCTTTACCTCCATTTCTTTGAATAATTTTTGAAGGGTAAGCTGGGGATGCAAGACATATAAGATGTGATAACGGAAGAGAGTAAACTTCCAAAAAGACAATGGCACAACCTTGGAGACAGGGAGTAAGTATAAATTTGCTAATCCTAATAGATGTTGGCATTTTGAACTGATTAATCAGAAACCACCCAAGATTCACATTGTTCCCACACATGTTTCTGAAAACAGCAAATACATTTTTTTAGTTAACTTATATCTCCAATTCACATTTATCCCCAAAAAAAATGTTGCTACAGTAGGAGTTTTATTGAGTAACAACACTCGACAAAGTAACAATCCAGATGAAGCCGTTTCAGCACAAGTAGTACTCTGCAAAGTGTAGGCCTAATCAATATTTTCAATCTGGAGTTTTGTTGGTCATGTAGTTTGTTTTCAACACAAACACACATTTTTCTCCATAGGAGAAATTGGAGGTCCAACATCTTCCCAAAGGTAATGAACAGCGACATAGCTCAAAATGCACTATGCAATACTTCTGCAGATAATTTTCTAAAACTAAAACTGAAAGTAAGGTTTGCTCTCCACAGCTTAAAAGTAGATATTCCCTCCGTCCCATTGAAAGTGTCCTACTTTCTATTTTGAGATGTCCCAAAATATTCGTCCTGTTGAGAAAGTCAAAGCACCTTTTAGTCTCCCTTTCCAATATAGCCCCTCCCTCTAATCATATGCATGTTGCCATTCAAACTCAAATTTTGAATTTGAGGGGGTAAAATTGGAAAGAGAAGCACAAACATCACAATCAAACCACTATTCTTATAAAGTTCAATTCTTGAAATAGGACCAAATAATTAGGATGGAGGGAGTATTAAGCAGCTTATTTGAAATTGAAAGAGAAGTGAATTTAAAAAACTGAATAACATTCAAGCTTTTGAAGAAGTTAAAAGCTGTTTCCAAGAGCAACTTAAGAGACCGCCTTACAAGATGAGCTCTTACAATTTCAAATAAGCTGCCGCTCTAATAAGCATTCAAACAAAATTTGAAAAAAAAAAGACCAGAGAGAGAACAGTGGTCATAGCCATGCTGAATTCAGAAATCGTACTTTGACCTAACATTGCCACGTAGTCCTTCCAAATAAAAAAGAATAGAAAAAAAGGAAAATTACAAAAAGGGAAAAAGCTAATACTTCCATCCTCCCAACTCACATGCCTCAGCCCAACTGCAACTGCTCCTTGCCTCTCTCCACCTCACCTCTAAAGCCCTTCAATATTCTGGATCTCCCACCAAAAGACACCCTCCCCACTGTGCTGCAGAGCTAAGTGTGGCTGAAGATCAAACATATTTCAATGAAAGTCGAAAAGAAGAAAGGGGGAAAGAGGAAGAAAAAGAATGCTAGCAATGCCGGCCAGAAATGGTGATATCAAGTGCTGACAAGTGACGTCCCTAAATTCACTTGAGAAGTTTTGTGAATAGCAGGAATGGTGTTACAAATAAAATTAGTGAGAAGAGAAGGAACATTAGAATTTAGCAGGGCATATACAGGAGCCCACCACTACGTTTCCCAGTAGGGTTTTATCTACTCACTTTTGCAGCATGTCAATTAAATCTCCTTCAGTTATTGAATTCTGATCAAGATCATCAGCTTGAGAATCATTTCCCAAAAAGTAATATCACAACGATGTTATGCAGAAACATTATGTTGAATACGAAATCTAACTTAAGATGAGAAAAGCAGTGCCACCCACCATTAGTATTTATGTCCTTTATCTACAACAAAAGTTCAATATGCATTAGTTTTAAGACAACCCAACTATTTTATAATGGTCAAATTTGAAGTTAAGATTGATGAATATTTGGAACAAGCAAAACTACAGGAGGGTAATTCATCATCGCTTATATAGAATATTAGCTTATAAAGATGGATAAAAGAATGAAAAAAAAAAAAACTAAGATATAGTTCTTAGTAATTATTTTACATTGACATAATTTCTATGAGTTCTGTCAATCACAAAAATTCCAAAAGTGAACGAGTTCAAGTCAAACATCAGGAAAAATGGGGCGGAGAGCCAGGGGGTGGAGAAACAGGGTTTGAATCAGTCAATAGGATTTTCCTATTTCTAGGATCTTTGTAACTAATTTCCTACTCAGACTAATTGAACTAAAAACTGGCCCTCAGTCCATACTTCCCCCTAATCGTAGTTTAAAAGACTGGTTACTACAACGATGTTAAAATCGGCATAAATAGAAAGCAAGAATAAAAAAGATTACAAGCTCCATAGCCTCACAATTCTACAACAACAATTCGTACTTGAACAATAAATTGGCTTTTCTTTTTTCCCTTAGATTTGTATCTATATAATATTCAAAGGTAATAAGCAGCTAGAATAATATTTTAGAAAAAAGAGTAGAGAGTTGTTAATCCTAAATGTTGGAATTAAAATCTTCCATTGGAGTGTCGCAAGGTTGCAGAATCCTAATCTATTTGGTATTATCATTATAATGCATCAATGCGGTTGATGGATTCCTAGGTGTATTTCTCATTTCATGATTCCTACATTCAGCTTTACTTCCTACGTTGGTAATGCATCAATGAAACGGAAATGGCATAATATGAAATGTAGAGATTACAGTTATTGATTCCAAATGATAGAATTACAATCTTCCATCGGAGTGTTGTTATGCCGGAGAATCTTATAAGAATTGGTATAATCATGTATCTATCAGTATGATAGAGTTCGCATTGTTTTTCTCATTTAGTCATTCCTACTTTCAGCTTTAGGTCCCCCTTTTGTAGATACATCAATTGAAATAAAATAAAAATCATCACAACTCCTATTCCATGAGAACCTTCAACTACATTTATCAGAGAGACAGATAAAGCTGACACACACTTGATCCAGTAATTGCTTAGCATATACCAATTTACAGCTATAGGAAAACCTCTGCCAAAAAAAGAGTATTCATTCCTCAGACAACTGATGTGCCATGATTCGAATGGACTTACGCTTGGAGAAGACCATTCTTCTTTTGTATTCCTAACAGGATGGTTCAAAACTAGAACTTCCATGGATGGATTAACATGAGATGAAAATTGAAAATATGCGTTCAAAATCCACAAAATATGGTGAATTATCGATACAAGTAACTTACCTCATAGTCAACAAGCTGAATGATGTTCTTCTTTCCCTTCAATTTGTTGAGATATTCAATTTCCTGACAAAATCCATATGCAGTACCATAGTCACGACCTTTAAGCTTAATCTTTTTCAGGGCATAAATGGTGCAATCTGATGAAATGACCTTGTGAACTTCACTGCTACCTCCACTACCTATCTTGCCAAGCCTTTGATAAAGCTTCCCATTAACTTTGAAAAACAAGTCCACATCATAGCTCTTTTTTCGTGACACTGATGTTGCTTTACCACCTCCAACTTTTTCTGGTTTTCCTGATTTGTCAGGTTCTAACTTCACATCTAATGCCTGAACTTTTGAGGAGGGGGGCTCAGGATGCACAGCTATATGATCCTCTGCAGCAGAGGTGCCACCAAGAGTTCGAGGATTTCGAGAATTATCACTCTCCTTTGGGACAATGCACTCTTTCTCGTTGGGCATAATACGGTTCTTAGCTTCCAGATTGGCTTCAGGAGTACCAATGGACACATGGGCTGCAGTAGCAGCCTGGTGACTTAACACTGTACTATTACACTTAGATGGAGGATCCGAGGGCAGTAATTCAGGTTGTACAGGTTGAAATTTAATTTCTATGTCACCCGCGCTCTCTAAACCTAATTTAGACCTGCTTGTTTGATGAGTTTGAGAACAATAGGTAGTTGAATTAAGATTGGGAGCAGAACCAGGGTTGATCAGTGTTGTGGTAGCGCAGGACATCCCGACAACTGAAGATTGGGTCATTGGCTGACTTGTATCATTCTGTATGAAGTTTCCAAATTGATGAAGCTGATCAGTAACTCCTAAGTTTCTAGCCAGCGAAGAGGAAATCCGGCCCTCAGGATCGACTTTTTCACTTTGAATAATCTGATGCTGCAATCGATGACTGAGGGCTGTGGGAGCCTCTGTTTGGTTACTTCCATCCCATTCCATTTCTGTAAATGCAAGTGAATCCAAATGAGACAATAAATCTTCTAATCCAGTGGCCATTGAATCATCGGCCCCTGCAGACAAAATTTGCGGTTGTGCTATGATTTGGAAACTGTTAATCTAGTATATCTTTCAACCAATCTGGTTAATTAAGCGGACACCAGACCTTTAGGATGCTACCAAACTACACAAGCAATTTACACTATCAAAGTTGATTGTACTGCACACAAAATAAGGGGGAAAGAAATCAAGCAACAACTATTACCCTGGAACCTGGAATCAGTTTGTGTGGCAAAATGGACCCTTTTTGTCCCGTCAACTAAAGGAACATGCTCACTTTCCATGACAGAGGCAACTGTATCATTAGTTTTGTGACCAGCATGGGATCTGGCTTGCTTAGATTTACCATCGAACTTTTTATAACTTTCATCATGAGTATTTACAGTAGAACCCCACTCTGAAGGTGCATTTATCGATGCACACTCTGGAGTTTCACTGACAACAGAAACCATATCTTTTGACCGCGATACGCAATCCCTTAATCTTTGACTTAATAAGCCTTCATCTTCGATCTTCTTTATGTCAAATGTAGATCCTGTAGTTATACTGGAACTTTTTGGAGCTCCGCGCTGCGGAACCAACATCCTCCTTGGTTGTATATTGTTTGAGGGCATCATACCTATGTGTTATGCAGAGAAAAAATTCAGAACGATCTCCAACATAAATCACTAAGTTAATAAGTTTTTCTCTCTATATTATGAGAAAAGTCCAAAAAGAAGTTATAAGCAACAATCTAGCAAAAGTACCATCATACAATTTTTAGAAGGAGACAACTAGGAAAAGCTCTCAAAGAGCAACAATTTGGGATTCTCAGAACGCAAGAAATGAAATAAAAGAAGAAGAAAAAATTCAGCCAAAAAACTCTCTACAAAATGCAAAGGAATTGAGAGAAAAATTGAGCCAACTAAGAAAAGCTTTTCAGTATTACCAACTCTAACCAACAAGTAATTAAAGAAATGGGGATTAAAACATAATGACTAACAACAAATCCTAGATCATTCAAATTTCTCCCCTAACTTACTAACAAGCGGAGCATGCTTTCACTTTTTATCATTTCTCTCCTGACTTATCTTCTATCATATTTTCTTTTCTGTCCCTAACTTCATAACTAGGCCAAAGAACCGAAACCATTATGTCTTCAACAAGAAATGACCTACTTGGTGTGAAGTGAACAAAGAATTCTTTTTGAAGCTCAGCCAGAACATAATAATCCTAAGCTTCGTGAGTTCACTGAAAATAACAAATGAAAGTTCAACCAGCGCTCAGCTAATACAATTTAACATCCTTATAGTCAAGTTTATGTGCTTTTACACAATAATCAATTTGTTTGTATATTTCTTTTCTTTTTGGCTCCATTAACTGAAATTACTCATCACACTGTAATTTCAAAGAACTCGAATCAGCTAGGCAAAATCAGCTTATTCTGTTGCGGTTACACAAATATTAAAAAAATGAAGCACAAATTAAGAAGACCTATTTAACAATTTATACCCAATTCCAAATATAACCAAATCGGCACCATAAATCGCAGCTTCACTTCCATTACAATCGCAAAAAAGAATAAATTAAGCAAAACCCTAGTTCCAAATTCGAGAAAGGGGGTGGGGGGGGGGGGGGGGGGGAGAAGGAGCTCAAATTTTAGAAACTAAATCAGATTGAACAATCTAGAACAACAACATTACAAAATTGGAATCTTGAATCAAAACTCCAAATAGCAGACAAAACACGGCCGTAGCAGTGGGAAAGGCGTAGAAACGTGAAAAAAAAACCACTTACTGAGAGGGCGGTGGCGCTTGAACACGGCTTGAACGTTCCGGAAGAAAGCGTCATTGGACAACGAAGAAGACGATGAGGAAGTCGACGTCGTTGAAGTGGAAGTGAATTCAAGATTTATAGAATTTCGGAGGAAATTGGAATTGGTTGACAACGGCGGAGTTGGTGGCACTGCTGGTGGTGGGGCCGCCTGAAGGTTAGCCTCCTCCCCTTCCATTGATGAATCCTTGGAGCATTTCTAATCTGTAATCTCTTCTACTCGGCTGTGAATCGATCAAGGAACGAGGGAGCTCGGAGGAGTGGATTGATGATTTTTCCGGGCTTTATTTGGGGGTTCTTTCCTTGCGGCAGTCGGGGAAGGAAGTGAGATTTCACAAGTTTAAAATGTTTCGTTGGCGCTTTCGACTGTTTGACTCGTGTCGCTAGTAAGGTTTGAAAAAAATATAATAATTGCATTTCCTTTCATTTTTTTCCAAAAGAAAAATAAAAAGTAAGCTTGAATTCTCTTCCTTTTCTTTTTTTTTTTCAGTTACGTTCTATACTTCTTAGTAATTTTGTAGATCAAGTGGTGGTGGCTGTTAGGATAATATGTTCTTGGGGTGTTTCTAGAAAATTAACAATACATTATTAGAAAATAATGATAGTGTTTCCATCTAGTGTTTTTTCGGGTGTTTTTAGAAAATATCCTAGTATCTAAATATGGATCCTTTTTTATTTTTGAAAAATCTTAATGCACTCTACTCTTTGTTTGTTTTAAATATGTATGGAATGGTGTGTTTTTGACATATGTGTTTTTGTTTTTGAAATCTCCACTAACACACTCCTAACACCACCCCCTTTCCCAAAAAATACTCCAAAAACACTCCAAGATTTTTAAATACACCTAATAAAAAAAGGAAAAAATAGTTCAAAATATCTCTCACATTTTGCAAAATGAATTTTTTCGTCCTTCACTTTTAAAAGTGTAATTTTACATCCCTCACAAATTCACATTGGTCAAATTTGGTCCTTACCTAGATTTCTGACTAGTTTTTGACCGAAATCCATCATGTGCCTTGCACATGATCATTTTTTAAGTACAAAATTATCAAATCAAAATTTATATAATCTGATCCAAAATCCCTTTTATGTCACAAAAGAAATTTTTTCATCCCTCACATTTAACAAAATGAAGTTTTTCATCCCTAATTAATTATGTGTACGAATAATTTTTTTTAAACCCATGTATATATCTATTTTATTTCACATGAACAGTATGAATAGCATATAATATATCTCAGTATGAATAGCATATAATATTTACTATTTAATTTTGTTTAAATGTATCGTTCAGGTAAAATCAAATAGATATATACATGAGTTTAAAAAAAAGTTTTTCACTCATGTTCATTTTGTTTTACTCAAAAATTGAAAATAAAAAAGACATTTAATCCTAAACATTATCAAGTGTTTATATCGAATTAAATTTGGATAGACAAAATAAACAAAGGAAAAGTATGACAAAAAGAAATAAGTGATTGGCATTTTCAAGTTTTAAAACAATTACAAGGCAAGTAATTCAATTGTTAGTCTTAAAGGTGACAAGTAGAAATTTCAGATTTAAACTGCAATTTATTAGCATGACTATAAAATTCGATTTAGAATCCATTAATTAGATGACCTTATTATACAACTCAATAAATGAGTTATTACCAAAAGAGAAAAAGCCACAAATATTGAATAGATTCACATAGTGAAATCAAATAGATATATATATATATATATGAGTTTAAAAAAAATTATTAGTTTTAAACCCATGTATAAATCTATTGAATAGCATGTGTAAAACTATGATTAGGCTGTTTAGGTGAAATCAAATAGATATATATATATATATATATATATATATGAATTTAAAAACAAAAAACTATTCGTACACATGATCAATGAGGGATACAAAATTTATTTTGTGAAATGTGAGAGATAAAAAAATTCATTTTGAAAAATATGAGGGACGGGACAATTCATTTTGTGAAATATGAAGGACTATGGATCAAATTATATAAAATTTGATTTGATAATTTTGCCCCTAAAAAATAACCACATGCAAGGCATATGGTAGATTTCGACAAAAATAAGTTGAAAATCTAGGTAGGGACCAAATTTGACTAATATGAATTTGTAAGGGATGTAAAATTACACTTTAAAAGTGATGAAAGAAAAAAGTCATTTTGCAAGTGTGATGGACGTTTTGAATGATTTTTCCTAAAAAAAAAAATAACAAATCCTACCTCATTTTTCTTCTTTCACCTATCACCCACCACCACCACTCACCACCACTCGTCGCCACCACTACCCACTACTATCACCACCGTCCCTCTCCTTCCTCATTTTTTCTGCCTTCGTCCCTTCTCCATCTACGCCTCATTCATCCTCTTCCTCTTCTCTCTTCCTTTTCTCTCCTCAACATTACTCTCTCATCCTTTCCCCCCTTACCCCCTTCTTGACCTCGAGAGGGGGCGTAGGGGAAGAAAGGAAAGGAGAGAGGAGGGGAAAAGGGAGGATGAGGAAGGAGGAAGAAGAAGAGGGAGAAGGAGAAAGAGGAAGAGAGAGGAAAGAGAATGAGGGCGGGGGCAATGGTGGTAGTGATGGCAAAGGTAGTAGCGGATGGTGGTGGGCGGTGGGTGATGGTTGTGGTAAGGAGATTTAAAAAAATTTGTAAACATACCCTAATAAAATTTTTAATTTTAAAACCATTTCAATAAATAACTACAGTGACAAGTTTTTCACATACAACACTATAGTGAAATTTTTTTAAAAATAACTCCAAAAACACCTAATTCTTATGGAGCCATGAAACCATATGATAAAAATAATAGTGAGAATATAATTAACAAAAAGTGGAGTGCAATTAGTATTTTCCTTTTTTTGGCCATCAACTTAACTATAATGGTTAAACAATATCTATATATTAAAAAATTGCACATTTCCTCCTTATATTATATCTCAATACGATTTATCTCCAATTCCAACTCTAACCTACCATACTATAATTATAAAATTCCTAATCATCATTCCAATTGTGCTAATTATTTTGCCTTCCTTAGTATAATTACCTTGTGCAGCACAGCATCACGCTTAGCGTTCCCATCATTCATGAGAAATTAAGAGCTAGTTGCCTTCAAAAACTTAAATTGTAAACTGCATATTCTAAGAAATATGATCAAATAATGATGTAATTTTGAAATTGTAGATCGTAATTTGATGAATATACATTTCATAAACTTGTCAATGTTTTTTAAACGAACAATTATCATCCCAATCATGTGTAGTATGTAGTCCCATCTGGTCACATATGTTCTACATATTTAACCCAAGAATAACATTAAATTATCAACATAAATATAATACATGCCGAGAACCTGTTTAGCTCCAATTTTCGTCTTCTTTGTTCACGTGCTTTGCTCATGATTCTTACACAATTGTATGACGTCGTTTTGCCTGGTTGGTGGTATAAAATTCAAAAAAAAAACAAAAAACACCGCTTTGCTACTTCTTCCTCATTAGTTCTTGTATTGTTGTATTGAGATATTAATCTCTTCTTTAATGCTAGATAAAATTTATTGGCTAGGAAATTGGTTGTTTTGTCTTGCTCCTTTGCTTTGCCAGTGAAGAGCTAATGCATTTTCCTTCTAATAAATTCTTGACTCTTCCTCTCTTATGCGTTTAGACTCTCCTGATTCTTATTTTTCCTTTGTAGATAAGAATAGAAGCATAACATGTTATTATCTTCTTTTTAGGCTACTTCTTCCTTTTAATATCTCTATTGTGTGTGGCTATCTTTAGATACTATGCCGCTGTATCTTTTATCCATTCATGGATTTTTCCTTTTTTTATTTGGTTTTATTATGTCGTTAACTTCTCTTCTGTTTTGCTCCGTAGTCTTGCTTTTGAGAAGTTGGTTTGGATTTCTCAGATGATTTTTCCTCATTGGCAGGTTTACATTTGCTTCTCGTCTTCATTCATGGTCTCTTTTCTCCTTTTTTGTTTAGTTTTATGTTGTTAACTTTTCTCTATTCTGCTATGCAATCTTGCTCTTAGGAAGTTGGTTTGTTTTTCTCAAGTGATTCTTCCTCAGGTTTGTATTTGCTCTTGTTTTTCTTTTGTTGTTGTGTTAAGCTATTTGATGTTTTTCCTCAGTTGTTATGGGGCATGAGGACCAATTTAGCTTCAATGTTAGGTTCTGTTTGATAAAACTGAATCTTAATTCTAAAATCTAAATACTGAAAAAATTAATTTGTTGAATTTTAAACACTGAAAAGAAATATATAAATGTTTGAATCTTAATGTTGAACCTATAAGTATTTACAACTAAATGCTTACTGTAGACACTAAAAAAAATTTATGTTATTTATTTTTATTCTTATTCTTTTTTCATTTTTCTATCTACTTGTTTATTTTTATTTTTATGTTATGTTATGTTATTTTATGTTTATTTCTTACTTTTTCTAAAGAATATCATCTCAAATTCATTTTTTAGACATTTAGAAAGAAAAGAAAAGGAAAGGCAGAAAAAAAAAAAAAAAAAAAGAAAAGAAGAAAAGGAAAATCAAATCAAATTTTTGTCAAAAAAAAGAGAGGAAAGCTTCCCACGCGTGCATTTTCTGCCTCTTTCGTATGAAGTAGGAAGCCAGTACAAGGGGAAATTGCAGCGGCAAATTGGCATTCCATTTCCAGTCAGTTTTTTTTTCTTTCTTTTTTCCCCAACCCTTAGCCACCTCACCCCCCCCCCCCCAAAAAATCTTTAGCAAGAAAATTCTAGAATCCAAACCATCCAATGGCTTCAAATAGGCCATAAGAAAACCAGCTTATCTACACTATTGCTCTTAGGGTTTTTTGGGGGGGGGTTTGTTCCATATAAAAGGTTTCAAAACGCAGCCATTAGAAAAAAAAAGGGTAGGAGGGCGGCGGAAAAAAAAAGGGAAAAGAATAGGGAAGAACGGAGGGAGAGAAAGAGGGGGAGTAGCAGAAATTTTCTGAAAAAAAAACTTTGAACCAAGGCTGGTGATTCAGCCCCTTTCTTCACCATATTCCGAACTCATCAGGGATTATTTTGGGAAGATCTTTTTTGCTGGGTAATCTATGTTTGCTGGGAAGGAAATTTTGTGTTGAAGATTTTCTCTGAAAATCTTTACAACATCTTCAAATCAAAGCTCAAAACTACAGTGTTCACGATCCTTGAGCTCCTGTGCAGCAGATGAAATTTTGTTATGTCCGAAATTTGCACGTCCTGCCTGGGATTTTTTGCACTTGTTTCGGTCTCATAAGTAGCAAAGGTAATCCCTTTCGCCCCTCTCCTCCTCACACCAGCCCAGACTTTCACTAGATGTACCAAAAATTTTGCTGCACTTTGTTCATTCTTTTACTTTTGCTGTTTTTCTTCCTATGGCAGCCCACTAGTTGGGTTTTGCAGCATGATTTGCTATTTAATCTTGTATTTGGAAAAAGAAACTTGATGATTGATGTTTGGGTTGTGCGGTTTTATCCGAAAGCTGCAAAAATCAATCCCGAATGTTTGCTGGTTGGGTGAAATTCCATAGCTTCAGAGTTGCTGCGATAGTCTAGCATGGAACTTCTGAAAAATATATTTTAACCCCCAACCTTTTAAATAATCCCACTGTGGCCCAACATCAACAAAAAATGAATCAATTTTACCCCTTTAAGCATTATTACTCTTTTGCATGTTTTAAGTATGTTTTTAAACAAATTATTTCTAGATTTTAGGGCTTAATTAGGGCTCAATAATTTTTGGTAGATTTAATATTTTGTTGGGTTTGGTAAAATAAATCAAGGTTTGGATTGATGTTGTTTTGTTGGGCTTTTTGTAAATGGCTTTTGTTTTATTTTCTGGATTTGACTTGGGCTTTGGATCCAAAGTACATGCAATTAGGTTGGATTGGTTTGATAAAAAATGACAGGCCAGCCCGTCTCTTTTTCCTTGGGTTTAAGCTAAGCCGGATGATTATGTGGCCCAAGGAAATGATAAAATGGCCCGCTGGCCTTTTGGCTTGTTAAGAGACAAGAGTCAAAAATTACATTTTAGTCCTTGATCTTTTGAGTTTTTTCATTTTGGCCCTAAAAACTTTGAATTTATTTCAATTAGGTCTTTATTTAATTGTAATTTGGTCCTTTAACTTTATCTTTTATTCCAATTTAACCCCTAATCTTTGTAATAATTATAATTTGACCTTAAACTTTCTCATTTTTGCAATTGGATCCCTAATAGTTTTGATTTCTTAAGTATAATTTGTCGATCTTCTTTAATTGTTAATTATACTTCATTTAAATGCTTTTAATTAGTAGATTTCATGGTTATTTCCACTTCTTTATAATTTATTTGTTAATTAAATGGGTACCTTGATTATTTTGTTGATTTTGGAGTATAAATAGGATAAATCCAACCTCATTTAACCACTATGTCAAGGGAGGTATCTTCGTATATTATTTTAAATCCTCTTATGTACTCCTATATATTTTTTATGTGTAATTGCATGTTTTGAGTGTTTTTTCTTTTAATTACTAATTTTATTCATTTTAAATTTTATTTATTCTATTTAATTTTGATGATTATTTGAGAGGCATTTAAATGCCAAGTTGTAATAGATAGATATTCAAGACATGTATTTAGTTAAGTTATATAATAGATAGGTTTTAATTTTACCAAAAATGTAATTCGTTAGATAATGTAATAGTTAGATTATTATTTTTAAAATTTTTCCTTTAGCTTGTAGTTAGAGCCCCAAATGTAATAGTTAGGTCTTTATGCGCATTTCTTTGTTTGCGTACTTGCATGCTTGTGTGTTTATGTGTTTATTCGTTTTCTTTAGGATTTTACATCTAGATATCATGCCTACGTGTTATGTGCTCTATGTGCTTTATATGTTTATTTGCGTTAATTATGATTTATTTGTTTATAATAAATATATGACATCACCACACTAGTTCAACGTTAGTTGTGGCCTTTCTCCCCATTTTCTCACTAGTCCAACGCTAGTGAGAACTTGTAGAAATGGGTTAGTTCAATGCTAGACCTTTAAACCGTTTTCACGCTAGATTCATATCTTGTGTGATATTTATTGCATTTCATGCATATTTGTTATTTTTAAGATCTTTTTCTCATATTGCATGGTATTTCCCCTACTATTATTCTCTTACCCTCTATATGTTTGGACCATATCATTTAAAATTGCATCTTATTTTAGAAAATTAGAAATAGGTTAGTCCATTTGCTTAACTAGATTAGGAGATTCACTCTTCGAATATAGAAATTGAACAAGTGTGGCTTCTTAACTTTAACACGCTCTTAATTCCTCTATAAAAAGGAAAATTATATCACGAAATTTAGTCTCCCGTACCCGTTATGTTGCATTCCTCTCTTTTAGGTCATGTATATTTATCTACTATTATTTTTCTTTTCTTCGGATTTCATCTTTTGCATATTCGTGACCTCTTCAAAGAATCATTTTTAAGAATCGCAATTAATGTGATTGATCCTAATTAAACTTTGAAAAGACATTCCGACCCACCCAATATCCCCCTAGGTCTAGATTCACATCCATATAGAAACATCCTAATGTGATAAGTTTATAGGTTAGATTAGGAAAATTTTTGACTAAATCTTACAACTACCCTTGGTTTGATTGAAAGGGTGCCTTAGATTTGAATTTATCAAATCTTTGCCTTTCATTTCTTCAACCAAGATTTTCAAACTCTTTTATCTTGTTTTCAAAAATCTGGAGTAGTCTAAAAGGCGTTTTATTATTATTTATTTGTTTGGAAATATATTTTAGGTGACTTGGTACACCTAAACTCAATACCAAGTGGAAACTCCTATTTTTTCCTTAAAATCCTTTTTAAACGATTATTTTGGGTCAAAACCGTCGCATATTTTAAGTCCCATTTTAGGCACTTTTTTAATTTATTTTCTAAAATAAAAAATTAATTTTCAAATAAAATTAATCAAAAACTCATTTTTTCAACATAAATTTTATTTTTTTTAAAAAAAGGGGCGCGATAACTGGCGACTCCGTTGGAGAATTTTAGAGAGTCCAAGCACTTGGTTTAGTCGATCCTTTTCTTTCTCTTACATTTTTTACATATCACATTGGGATGTTTAAGTTGTATTTTTCTTTTCCTTTTCTGTTCTTTTTTAGGGTTGTTGTATTTCACACGCACAACCGCCTCTTGTTCCCATGTATGCGATGAATAATTATTTATTTTCATTTATGTTATTGCGTTTTTGTATTAGAGGTGGGGGGAATATCACTTTAGAACCTTCATGCGTGCTTAATATTAATTCCTCCTCTCAAAGGAGCACTTTATACGTGCATACACTATTTCTTTATAACTCTTTATTTTATTTTCTTTTTAGTGGTCGTCACACCACTCCTCCCTATTAGGATTAGAATCGATCCATTTGAATATGTGGTTGTGGCATGACGTGCACGTAACAATGTCTAAGGGATCATTTGAACTACTGACTAAGGATTTTGGGATTGACAATCCTTCGCCTCTTACTCTGAAGGTTTGGGAGTCTGAAATCTTATCGAATCTAGATGCATTAGTGAGCCCAATCTCATGTACCCATATTAGAAATTGTCTAGGATAGAATCAACCTTACCCAATTAGGAACACCAGATATGAGGGAAGAGATTCTACCCCTCTTTCTTTATTTTACATTTTTGTATCTTTTTATTGATCCAACGTTTTATGTGTTATTTATTGAACTAACATTTCTTTATTTTCTCTTCTTTTACATTCACAAACCTTAAAAAATAAGAGTTCTGATATGGTACTATTTTAAGAGCTCATCTTAGTAGATAGATTCTCACACGTTTAAATTACAAGTCATTGCATTTTAATACCTTAATATTGCACTTCATTTTTAGACCTACCCTGATATATAAAAAGGGTTCCTTTAGGTCATATTTAATTCCCGTTATTGCATATTTATTTATTTTAATAAACTGGCATCATGCATCAATCTTAGAGGAAATGTCATTTAGGGAATCCCGCTTTAGGATTATGCCAACCTTTTCTCCCCTGGGTATCTAACCTATTATGGAATTTGCATATTTAAATTTCTGTTAAGACTGGAGGGGTGGACCTCGTAGGTAAGGTATTTGACCCAAACTTTATACTCCAGATGGACAGTTTTCGATGAATCAAACAGTTGCTGGTAGTTCCGATTGAGGTTCAGAGGTAGCCTACACTTCTTTTACTTAGTGAATTCCATCAAATAACATCTCACTTAGGACTAATTGGAGATCTCAAAGACGTTTAGTCAGGTGGTTATTTGGTAGAAGTCTTGGTATAATTGTGGGACCCTAATTGCTCAGCATTTAGGATAGAAAATCGAGAAGTGATCGTAATAATTGAAGAGGTAGCCGGTCTTCTCAATTTGTCGGTACATGGCACCGTAGTAATATTCCCATTTGTGTTCGACAAAGTTGAGTTTGTCATTTCATTGGATTAAAGGAATTTGTAGTACAAGGGTTTGATCAAAGTATAGATGTGAAATTCCTGTTTGACAGGTTTTCACTAAGAGATGGATTTGAGAGACATTTCGGAGATTTTTCATTTACAACTAAGGCAATGTGGGAGCGAAAGAGATCATGGGTATATGGACTTGTCATGACGGGAATTTACCTCTTTCCGCGAAGGAACAAGAAGATTGCCTTCAGGATCACGAAACTTATGTTTGATCTCTTCCTTGGGATTAAGAACTGATCATACTCTTTAGTACCAATCATTTTAGCCGACTTATTTGTCGCCTGTACCAATTGCCAAAGAGGAGCGAAATTCTTTCATGGTCCAAATTTGATCTCGCACATATGAGCTATGGAGCATTTTAGGAGAAAACTATCATTTCGGATAGCTTGCCATTGATTGGGTACAACTGCATAACAACCCATCACGAGAAGATTGATAGGAATAATTTTCCGAGAAGTGCGTCAAAATACGTAGCTTTATTGAAGATGTTGTCTGATCAAGAGATTAGATGGGTTTTGGATTGGACCGATTGCTTCAAATCTGTTCTGCATGCCAAGTCATTAGAATTCATCACATTGCTAGGAACTCAAGGTATCATAGTTTACACGCCAAAAAGATTTTTTAAACAGTTAGGATGAGTTAAAGAGTTGCCACCTACACCAAATCTGACTGAATTCACTGTTAGTTTCGATAAGGGAATTTGTCCGAATTAAATTTCAATGAAGGTACCGATTATTGAAACTTGGGAAACATTGTTTGACGATGAGCGCATTGCATACATTTCAGAACTCAACCAAAACGCCTTAATCACCCCACAATACGAGGATTGGGTTAGAGATTCTAGTACAAAAGAACTGCAAGAAGAACAATCCGATGAGATTAAGAGGTTGATGGCTATTATCGAAGCAAAAGATAGGGAGAATTTACAACTGAAGAAGTCTGTCGAAACTAATAAGGAGTTGGCAGAAAAAAGTAGAAGGTCATGTGAGGAAATGCGAGAAAAGCATGAAGAGTTGAAGAGGAAATGTGGAGAATTGTATGATCAAACGGAACACATAAGCAATCCCTACTCCAGGGAATCAAAAGATAATGTAATAGATTGGTTGAAGAGAACTAATAAATTTGTACGAAACCACCTTCGAGAAATGATGTAAATACTCTACAAATTCGGCAATCAAATGACTTTTCTCTTTTTTCTAATATTGTTACTAAAAAATAGGTTTGATGAACGGATCCGACTTCAAAGGTGTCGCATCATAATAGGCCAACTCTTGGCGTAAAAAGGGCTCCCCCATAGGACATGCATCCGAAATTATTCAAATATCTACTAACTCATGTTATTTTCTTTTTTTCTTTTTTTCTTTTTTCTTTTTTCTTTTGAATAAATTACAGCAATTTGATAGAAAACACACCCCTTTTCCTTATCCCCAGGTATTTTCCAAAATAGCTACGCATAGAAGCCCCATCATTACGCGATTTAACAGTCGAGTCTTGAGAAATCGTGAAAACATTAGTTCCCATCCGGAGCCATCGGAGAGAGCTGCAATAATTTCATCATCGGATGCTATGAATCTGGGGGCCCAATTAAATGAGATACTAAACAGATTCAACGAGCTAAGTGTAGAAATGGTGGCACAAAGGCACATGATTGACCAACTGGTCTAGTACAATACTGACGGTTTTCAAAATGACCATGTACCTGTCAACGATAACCAACACGAGTTAGAAAATCCACCACCTCAATATCACACAATCAAACCACTTTTGTTTCACTTTTTACAAGCCCACCTGAAGGCGCCTTTACTTATCCCATCCCTAGTTTACTACATACATATCCAAACAATATTTTCGCCAACTCGATTAGTCACCAAATTCTCCAAAGTTATCAACAAATTAATTTGAACATGCTATCTAACCCTCAAGGACCCCATCACCCCACCACAGAGCCATTCATGTTGGACACCGCCTTTCAAGGGAAGGCCGAAATAGATGAGCCCTCTGCTTCGATCGACAAAAATTCGCTCAAGAGATTGGACCGATTCAATGAGTTTATGAAAAGAGCCAAGGATTGAACAAGCACGGAGGTTTAGACTATGATGAACCATGCCTATTTCCGGATATGCAGTTGCCAAAGGATTTTAAAACTCCTAAATTTAGCAAGTATGATAGCACAGAAAATCTGAAAACGCATCTCCCAATATTCATGAACAAGTTAGGAAAGCCAGTGGATGATGAGAATCTACCAGTGCATTTGTTCCCTAAAAGTCTGGAAAGCGACACTCTAGACTGATATTCTAATTTGAAACATGAGAAAATGAAAATTTGGTTAGATTTGTCTACAACTTTCGTGAGACAATATGAATACAATTGCGAACTTACACCAACAAGAACGACACTTGAAAGAACCAAGAGCAAACCATCAGAAGGCCATAAGACATATAATAAACGTTGGAAGAAAATGGCCGCTAAGGTGGAACCCCTCATGACTGAGGAAGAAATTGTCCGCATGTTCATTAAAACTCATGACCCATCGTACTTTGAGGAGATTTTTTGTATGACTGGGTATTTATTCGCTGCTATTGTTAACAAATTGAAAGAATCTGACGAGTTTGTTAAGGCAAAAAAAATTGTTAACGTATCGACGTTGAAAATGCAACTGGAAGCCCTACAAGATCAGAATAACAGTGGGAAGAAACCCTAATTTAAGAAGAAGGAAGGATAAGCTACCTTTATATGGGATCAAAACCCCTCGATTAGACCCAAATTTCAAAACTGCCCCACCTACTCATCTCCCTACCCGTACCACTCAAACTCCCGTCCTGTTTATCACACTACCGTCAACCATGCTTGTCCCCAACTACACAAATATATCCGCACCACTCAGATTTCTCAATCAAACTTGCAAACTCGATCCCAACCCTTTTATAACCCAAGATCCGTTCCATCAAGTAACCAAACCTACAACCATACTCAAACCAGTGAAATTCCAAATCAAAACTAATATCGAACTTTTGCCAATTTGAGCTGAGCCCTCGCTAAATTGTATGAGCAACTCAAAACTGCTGACAAGATCGGCATGGTGCCCCCTAAAACTTATGCTAAGGGTGTTCCTACTGGTTATAATCTTCAAACCATCTGCTCCTATCATTCTGTAAGTCCCGATCGCTCTACTGTCAATTATTGGGTATTAAATCATAAGATTCAAGATATGATTAACGCCGAAGATATAGTTTTAAGAAGAAGAGATGAGTCAGGGCCAAATGTCAGCAAAAATCCTTTTCCTGAGTATAAGGGAACTGTAGGGGCTATTATCACTGATGAGCAGTTCGAGGAATCTGCCCAATACATTATGGATAAGAATGAAATAATTGGAATAGTTAAGAAGCCTTTTATGCAGGGAGAATAACTCATTGAAACTATTGAAAGTCCTTTCGTCCTGGATTTACTAGAACCTGTGGTACTTGAATTTTTCGAGTTATCACCTATGCATAACTTATAAGAAGTACTATAGAATTATGGCGAGCTCGCCCTACCGATCGGGGATGTAGAGTTGCTAAAAGAGGAGGTGGCTACTGCCACTAGATCTAGAAAAATTGTGGGTGAGTTTGAAATTTTGACCCAATCAAAGGCGAAAGAGAATGTTCTACCGTCGAAGCCATCTATGATTGTAAGGGAAGCACTGGATTTTCTGCCCAAATTTCTATTCTATGATTATAAGGTCATGGAATAGTTGGACAAAATGTCTGGCCAAATTTCTATTCTGGACTTGCTTTTAACATTTGAATTACATAGAGAAGCACTAGTTAAGGTTTTGAGCGAGACTTGAATACCGAAAAATATTTCAATTGACAAGTTCACTCACATTATGGAAAATGTTCTAACTGCCAATCACATAACCTTTTCGGACGAAAATTTAACTTCTGAAGGGATTGGACATAATAAGGCATTGTATATCTTAGTGAGGTGTTACGGAAAGCTACTGCCAAAAGTTTTGATAGATAATGGATCTGTTCTAAACATATGCCCATGGAATACGTTTATAAAATTTAGACTTTCGGATGCTAGAATGCAACCATCTGCAACCATAATAAGAGGATTTGGCGAAGTCAGAAGGGAATCAATGGACGAAATTAATTTAGTACTGGAGATAGGACCCGCCCAATTTCAAGTGATTTGCCAGGTCATGGACTTCTCAAGTGTCTTCAACATTCTACTTGGACAACTTTGGATCCATACTTCTAGTGCCGTTCTATCTTCTCTCCATCAAAATGTGAAATTCATTGTCAATGATCAACTTATCACTGTGTTCATCGAAGATAATTGCACCATGATCGTTAATTCTATGTCAAAATAGGAGAATGATAGAAAAACTTTAGTTACTCTCCATCATGTGGCTGGCATTGTATCCGTAGGTTGGGTATCTAAAGAAAATTCGTTAATGAAGACGAATCTGTCAGAAGTTAGTGTTATGATGGCTAAGGAAATGATACGAGAGGGGTATGAAATAGTCAAAGGTTTGGGGCGACATTTGCAAGACATCTTGGAGCCTATAGAGTTTTTTGGGAAGAAAGATACATTTGGATTGGAATTTCAATCGACCGCTAAGAACAAGAAGGAGATGTAAGCTCATAAGAAAGGGGAAAAGGAAGGAAAGTAGATTGCTATGAGTATTCCGGTGTTACGCTACACCTTTCCTTGTCTGTCAGGGATAATCCTATCTGAATTAAATGAAGAACGCCTAACTAAAGAGATTGAGATAGGTCTGTCCCAACTGTTTGTTTGAGTCACTTATAAGGAAGAGCCGCCGAAAGACGTGGAGTTTCCAACCATCTTTGAAGGAGTCATGCAAAATTGGATCGCTGATTGAAGGGAATTTCGATAAATTTAGGGAATTGTCCTTGGCTGGAGTCCATGTCAAAGACTATTTTGTTTCTAGTTATTTGTTACTTTTTGGCATTATGTTAATATATGTTTTGTTTAAACAAAATCTTGTTCCCACTGAATAGCTCTGATGGGAGCTATTTTATTTTTAAATGACGTTTCATTTTGCAAAGGACTTGTCTTAGTTTAAGTGTCTATCTGCTCTATCAAATTTAATGACATGGAAGATTTTGTTTGTTCTTTTATTATTTTTGCCACTTATTTATTGTGCATGTTTATTTTATTTTCAAATGATCAAAAGTAAAATCGTTTGACCCTTCGGATATCATCCTTTTGAATTCAATGATTGCAAATTCGATATCTCTCACGAATTCGAAATTATGGAATTCGAAATTCACAACGAGACTAATAGCAAGGAAGAACTTGAGTCTATTTCAAAAATTCTTGAACAATATGAAGAAAAACCCAAATTGAATTTAGAAGAGACAGAAATCATCAATATTAACACTAAGATGGAGGTTAAAGAAATCAAAATTAGTATGCACTTGAATAAGGAGCAGAAAAAAGAGATGATTGAATTTTTAACCATGTTTCAAGATGTATTTGCATGATCGTATGATGATATGCTCGAAATTTCTACAGATATAGTGGTTCACAGATTGTCAACTAATCTAAATTTTCTACCAGTGAAGCAAAAATCGTTCAAATTTAAGTCAGATATAAGTCTCAAAATTAAGGAGCTGATCGAGAAGTGACTCAACGCCAGGATTATTATAGTGTCGCATTATCCTATTTGACTTTCAAATCCTGTACCTGTTTTGAATAAAAGTGGAGAAGTGCGGGTGTGTGTTGATTATAGGGATCTCGACAAAGCCAGTCCGAAAGATGATTTCCCGCTGTCAAACATTTATATTCTACTGGACAACATTGTCGGACACAAAATCAAATTTTTTGGTGACTGTTTTGTCGAGTATTATTAGATTCTGATGGCGGAAGAAGACAGAAAGAAAACCGCTTTCATCACTCCGTGGGGAATATTCTACTATTGGGTAATGCTGCTCGGATTAAAAAATATCGAAACCACTTATCAACGAATCATGATCACTTTATTCCATGATATGATTCACAAAGAGATGGAAGTTTATGTGGACTACATTATCATTAAATCCAAGAAAACTGAAGATCATCTAATTGACTTAAAGAAATTGTTCGAAAGGTTGAGAAAGTACAACTTGAAACTGAATCCTGTAAAATGTGCTTTTGGGGCTCCTACCAGTAAATTGTTGGGGTTTATTGTCAGTAAAAAGGGAATAGAGATTGATCCAGCAAAAATCAAAATAATTCGAGAGATGCCTATACCGAAAACTCAAAAGGACGTGAAAATCTTTTCGGAAAAGATCAATTTCATCGACAGATTTATCGCTCAATTAACATCTACTTGTGAGCCCTTGTTCAAATTGTTAAAGAAGAATACGCCAATGCACTGGAATGAAGAATGTCAATAGGTTTTCAATAAGATTAAGGATTATTTATTGAACTCTTCGGTTTTAGTGCCACCAAAGCCAGGTCAACCTCTGATTATATATTTGTCTGTGCTAGATGAGGTTATGGGATGTATCTTAGGATAACACAATGATTCAGAGAAGAAGGAGCAAGCCATTTATTATTTCAATAAGAAGTTCATTGCATACGTGGCCAGTTATTGCTTTCTTCAGAGGAGTTGTTGTGCTTTAGTTTAGGCCGCTC
Source organism: Coffea eugenioides (assembly GCF_003713205.1). Lineage (NCBI taxonomy): Eukaryota > Viridiplantae > Streptophyta > Magnoliopsida > Gentianales > Rubiaceae > Coffea > Coffea eugenioides. The sequence goes on along the minus strand of NC_040044.1, from coordinate 26,069,357 downwards.
AGAAGTTAAGGCATTACTTATTCAGTCACACTAATTTCATTTTTCGGTCTGACCCTTTAAAATATTTGTTGGGAAAGTCGATACCGACAAAACGTATGGTGAAGAGTGGCAAATGATTCTTTCAAAATTCGATATCGTTTTCACTACGTAAAAGGCAATCAAGGGTCAAGTCATAGTAGATCATTTGGCCGAAAATCTGAGGGAAGATGATTACCAGCCATTGCATACCTATTTTTCTGATGAGAAGATCTTATTTATTGGCACATCAGAAGATATGAATGAACCATACCCTGGGTGGAGGTTATTCTTTGATGGCATTCGAATTCTTTTGGGACCAAAATTGGAGCTGTTCTAGTGTCACCAGAGGAAAACCATTACCCCGCTGCTGCTAAATTGCGATTTCCTTGTGCTAACAACATGGTTGAGTATGAAACTTATATTTTTGGACTGAAAATGGCATTGAAAATGGAGATAAAGGATTTGATCGTGTTCAGTGATTCTGATTTATTGGTGCATCAAACGCTCAAACAGTGGGCTGTATCATTGCAGTCTACTCAATTTGGCCAATAAATTCAGAAATTTGGAGTTTAGACATATTTCTCGCACTCGTAATGTTTTTGCTGATGCTCTGACCGCTTTATCTTTCATGATTCGACGCCCATATGAGTTGGTAATTGAGCCTATTTAGATTCAATTTTAGGATACACCGGTACATTGTCTCGTTGTAGAAAAGACTTGTGATGATCGTTCATGGTATAATGACATCAAGGAATTCATAAAGACGGGATCTTACCCTCCGAGTGTCGATTCAGCTGCCAAAAGCTCCTTGCGCAGAATGTCGTCAAAATTCTTCTTGAACGAAGAGGTGTTATATAAGAAGACATCAGATTTGGACCTTTTAAGGTGCATTGACAGAGTGGAAGCTGATTATATAATGAAAGAAGTGTACAGTGACGTATACGGATCTCATATGAATGGACCCTTACTAGTTAAAAAGATTATGAGAACGGCATAGTTTTGGCTCATCATGGAGCATGACTCTATTGATTTTATCAAGAAATGCATTAAGTGTCAAATGCATGTCGATATTATACGTGTTCCTCTTGCAGAGTTACATAGTATGACCGCTCCTTGACCCTGCTCAATGTGGGGAATAGACGTGATTTGAGCCATTGATCCTTTGGCCTCGAATGAGTATCAATTCATCCTAGTAGCGATAGAATATTTTACCAAATGGATTGAAACAGCGTCTTACAAGAACGTGACCAAGAAAGTAGTAGCCAAATTTCTGAGGGACCACATTATCTATTGTTTTGAAGTGCTGGAAACACAGATTACTGAAAATACGAGGAACGTCAATAATAACATGGTAGATGAATTATGTGAATAGTTCAAGATCAAGTATCGGAATTCTGCTATCTACAGGCCTCAAATGAATGGAACTGTAGAGGCCATAAACAAAAATCTGAAAAAATCATTCGCAAAATGACTTAAGAACACCGAGATTGGCATGAAAAGTTGCCGTATGCATTAATGATTTATTGAACTGCAATCATAACTACTACTAGGGCAACACCTTATGCATTTATGTATGGAATGGAAGCAGTACTACCCGCAGAGCTTGAGATCCCTTCCTTGCGTATTTAATGGAAACTCAATTGGAGGATATTGAATAGATTAAGCAGCGACATAAACAGTTGTTTTTTATTGATGAAAAGCGCTTAAATGCTATTTTTCATGGACAATGTTATCAAAAGCAAATGGCCCGTCTTTACAATAAAAAAGTCAAATCTCGCCTATTCTGAGAAAGGGAAAAAGTTTTGAAACGAATTCTTTCTATTCAAGATGAAGCCAAAGGAAAGTTTATCCCAAATTGGCAATGACCTTTCATTGTTAAGAAGGTATTGTCTGGAGGAGCACTCATTCTTACAAAGATGGATGGACAGGTTTTTTCTCAACTAATCAAATCAGATATGTGTAAGAAATTTTTTATTTGATTATGTGAGTTTTCCTTTTAAAATATTGTTTGAGGTGGACTAAAAGTCGGACCTTCTTCTTTTCCCTTTGAACATTTTACCCTTAATTCTCCCTTTTGATGTCTCGAAAATAACCTGCTCGTTCGTTTGATAACCCCCTAAGGATCGCAAACCTACACTGGGGCAGATTTTATTTTTCGTTTGTTAAAAAAATCAGTTAAAAGCCAAACTGGGGCAATTTTTTAGTTTAAATAGCCCTATATTGGGGCAAGATTTTATAGGATGCGATTTTAGAATTTTTGAAATCTCTTTAAAAATTTGCCTTCGAACCTTAACATTTCTTAACACCCTACTTGACCCTGTTACAAAAATCATAAAGTCCCGACTTCTTCCTCTTGCAATATTTTCAATGAAAATTGCTTAATTAAATGACAAATGATGTCAATACATCTTCACCAATTTTGCAAGAGAAGGATTATTACACTGATGCCATTAATCTTGAAACACATTTTTGAATCGATAGAGGCTATCGTTAAATTTGTTTATTAGATGAAAACTCGAAAAAGCACCTTTTCAAAAAAAAAAGAAAAAAAAGAAAGAAGAAAAAGAAAAGAGAAAGAAGAAAAGAAAACAAAAGGCAAAAGTAAAAGAAAATAAAATAAATAGGCGGAGTCAACCTTAGTAAAAATCCGAAAGAGCGCTAAGATAGGGTTTTGGAGCCCCGACTGAGCCATGAATGGAAAGTAAAGGGTTGACTGTTAAGAAACTAGTGACTATATTCGTTTGGATTTCTTCTCATATTGAGGTCCTTTTAGCAACACTGAATCTCGGGAATATGATATCCGAAGGGGTCAAATGTGACGTTTCTCTTATCGTAGACGGGCCATTCGAACTTCTATTTGAATCTCCAAATCGTTTTCGTAAACTTAATAAAAGTCATTTTCTCGTTGAAAGTCATTTTACTCTATTTTTGTGTTGTTGCATGAAATAATCTTGTTTAAAATTTTTTACATGCTTTCTATTGAATTCGGTTAGGAGACAATCCCCCGTAATTTATCGTAATAGGTATAGAAGCATGTATATCTCTTGCTATAAGCATGTTTGGCTAAATACAGATACTGGCGGGTCAAGATCAGGTTATACGACATTTCTAAAATGGACAGTTCCTCGACACCAAAGGGCTCATTTTACATGGTTCTCAAGACTCAAGGGACCATTCAGTGGTGGCGTTATATTTTTTTGTTGCAGGCGTTTTCATTTCTTTTTGCAGATTTGGATTATGCACACCTTTTGAACGAAGAGAAAGAACAACATTCATTTCACTAAAGTCTGATCGACATTGGGGCAAAAATTTTTATCTGATCTTTTAAGTAAGTTTAATATTTGATTGAAAAATAGCAAAAATTGAGTTGCACCTTTTGATTAGAATGCATTTTCATTTCTTCGTCATTTTGTTACGTTTAGATTTTATCCCACCAATTGTTATCTTGTTGGGTTTAGATTTTATTCCACCAACCTTTATTTCGTTAGGTTTGGATTTTATCCTACCAACCGTCATTTTGTTGGGTTTAGATTTTATTTCACCAATCTTTGTTTCATTAGATTTGGTTTTATCCCACCAACTTTTATTTCGTTGGGTTTGGATTTTATCCCACTAACCTTCATTTTGTTGGGTTTGGATTTTATCTCACAAATCTTTATTTATTGGATTTGGATTTTATCCTACCAACCTTTGTTTCGTTGGATTTGGATTTTATCCCACAAATTTTTATTTCGTTGGGTTTGGATTTTATCCCACCAACCGTTATTTGTTGGGTTTGGATTTTATCCCACCAATCGTTATTTTGTTGGATTTGGATTTATCCCACCAACTTTTATTTCGTTGGGTTTGGATTTTATCTTACCAACCGTCATTTGTTGATTTGAATTTTATCCCACAAACTTTTGTATCGTTGGGTTTGGGTTTTATCCCACCAACTTATTATTTTGTTGGGTTTGGATTTTATTCCACCAACTATCATTTTATTGGGTTTGGATTTCGTTGAATTTGGAATTTATCCCACAAACCGTTATTTTGTTGAGTTTGGATTTTATCCCACCAACATTTATTTGTTGGATTTGAGTTTTATCCCATCAACCGTCATTTCGTTGGGTTTGAATTTTATCCTACCAATCGTTATTTTGTTAAGTTTGGATTTTAGCCCACCAATCTTTTGCTTTGTTAGGTTTAGGTTCGGTCACACCAACCTTTTATTTTCTAGGTTTAGATTTTCCAATTCGTTAAGTTTTATTAGTTGTTTGCACTGGAATTAAACCCCACCAATTAATTTAAATGCTTATTAGTTTCAATTTTACTTAGAACTCACTTTATTTGTTTTGATTTAGTTGCAATTGAAGCAGACAAGTAAACAATTTGGTGTCTACGTCTTTCTCTTGAATTTTTGCAAAACTCAGACAAAAAGGGGCAAGTTGTAGACACAAAAAAAAAAAAATTTTATGTTCTTTATTTTTATTTTTATTCTTTTTTCATTTTTCTATCTACTTGTTTATTTTTATTTTTATTTTATGTTATGTTATTTTATGTTTATTTCTTACTTTTTCTAAAGAAAATCAACTCAAATTCATTTTTTAGAAAATTAGAAAGAAAAGAAAAGGAAAGGTAGAAAAGAAAAAAAAGAAAAGAAGAAAAGGAAAATCAAATCAGATTTTTGTCAAAAAAAAGGAAAGCTTCCCACACACGCTTGTACTGGCTTCCATTTCTGCTCAATTGCAACGGTAAATTGGCATTCCATTTTTGCTCAATTTTTTTTCTATTTTTTGCCCCAGCCCTTAGCCACCTCACCCCCCAATCTTTAGCAAGAAAATTCTAGAATCAAATCCATCCAATGGCTTCAAATGGGCCACAAGAAAACCAGCTTATCTACACCATTGCTCTTAGGATTTTTTTTTGGGGGAGGGGGTTTGTTCCATATAAAAGGCTTAAAAAAACAGCCACTAGAAAAAAAAGGGTAGGAGGGCGGCAACAGAAAAAGAAAGGGGAAATAATATGGGAGAATAGAGGGAGAGAAAGAGGGGGAGCAGCAGAAAATTTCTGAAAAAAAAGCTTTGAATCAAGGCTGGCGATTCAACCCCTTTCTTCACCATATTCTGAACTCATCAGGGATTATTTTTGGAAGATCTTTTTTGCTGGGTAATCTATGTTTGCTAGGGAGGAAATTTTGTGTTGAAGGTTTTTGGAGAAAATCATTACAACATCTTCAAATCAAAGCTCAAAATTGCAGGGTTCACGATGCTTGAGCTCCTGTGCAACAGACGAAATTTTGTTATGTCCGAAATTTGCACGTCCTACCTGGGATTTTTCACACTTGTTTCGGTCTCATAAGCAACAAAGGTAATCCCTTTTGCCCCTCTCCTCCTCACACCAACCCAAACCTTCACTAGATGTACCAAAGATTTTGTTGCACTTCGTTCATTCTTCTACTTTTGCTATTTTTCTTCCTATGGCAGCCCACCAGTTGGATTTTGCCGCATGATTTGCTATTTAATCTTGTATTTGGAAAAAGAAACTTGATGATTGATGTTTGGGTTGTACGATTTTATCCAAAAGCTGCATAAATCAGTCCCGAATGTTTGCTGGTTGGGTGAAATTCCATATCTTCAAAGTTGCTGCGATAGTCTTGCATGCAAACTTCTGAAAATGTATTTTAACCCCTGAACTTTTAAATAATCCCACAGTGACCCAAAATCTGGAAAAAATGAATTAATTTTACCCCTTTTAAACATTATTCCTCTTTTGCATGTTTTAAGTATGTTTTTAAATAAATTATTTCTGGATTTTAGGGCTTAATTAGGGCTCAATAATTTTTGATAGATTTAATATTTTGTTGGGTTTGGTAAAATAAATCAAGGTTTGGGTTGATGTTGTTTTGTTGGGCTTTTGATAAACGACTTTTGTTTTATTTTCTGGGTTTTGACTTGAGTTTGGAAACCAAAACCCATGTATTTTGGTTAGGTAAAAATTGACAGGCCAGCCCGTCTTTTTTTCCTTGGGTTTTAACTGGGCCGGATGATTATTTGGCTCAAGGAAATGATAAAATGGCCCGCTAAACTTTTCGCTTCTTAAGAGACCAGAGACGGAAATTGCATTCCAGTCCCTGATCTTTTGAGTTTTTCACTCTAACCCTAAAAACTTCAGATTTTTTTAAAATTAGGTCCCTAATTTAATTACAATTGGATCCCTGAACTTTATCTTTTGTTCAATTTTGACCCTAAAAACTTTCTCAATTTTTGCAATTAGGTCGCTAACAATTTTGATTTCTTAAGTATAATTTGTCTATCTTCTTTAATTGTTAATTATACTTCATTTAAATGTTTTTAATTAGGATTTCATGGTTATTTTCACTTCTTTATAATTTATTTGTTAATTAAATTGGTGCCTTGACCATTTTGTTAATTTTGAAGTATAAATAGGACAAATCCAACTTCATTTAACCACTATTTCAAGGGAGGTATCTTCTTTTATTATTTTAAATCTTCTTATGTGCTCCTATGTATTTTTTTTAGGTGTAATTGCATGTTTTGAGTGCTTTTTCTTTTAATTACTCATTTTATTCATTTTAAGTTTCATTTATTCTATTTAATTTTGACAATTATTTAAGAGGCATTTAAATGCCAAGTTATAATAGATAGATGCTCAAGACATGTATTTAGTTAGGTTATGTAATAGATAGATTTTAATTTTGCCAAACATGTAATTATTTAGATAATGTAATAGTTAGATTATTATTTTCAAATTTTTCCATTAGATTGTAATTAGGGTCCCAAATGTAATAGTTAGGTCTTTATGCGCGTTTCTTTGCTTGCGTGATTGTGTGTTTATGTGTTTATTCACTTTTTTTAGGATTTTGCATTTAGATATCATGCCTACGTGTTATGTGCTTTATGTACTTTATGTGTTTATTTGCTTTAATTATGATTTATTTGTTTATAATGAATGTATGATGTCACCACACTAGTTCAACGCTATCTATGGCCTTTCTCCCCATTTTCTCACTAGTCCAATGCTAATGAGGACTTGTAGAAATATGCTAGTCTAATGCTAGACCCTTTAAACCGTTTTCGCGCTAGATTCATGTCTTGTGTGACATTTATTGCATTTCATGCATATTTGTCATTTTTAGGAACTTTTTCTCATCTTGCATGGTATTTTGTTACTATTATTCCCTTACTCTTTATATGTTTGGACCATATTATTTAGAATTGTATCTCATTTTAAAAAATTAGAAATAGGTTAGTCCATTTGCTTGATTAGGTTAGGAGAGTCACACTTCGAATATGGAAAATGGACGAGTCTAGTTTCTTAACCTTAGCACGCTCTTAATCCCTCTATAGAAAGAAAAATTATGTCATGAATTTTAGACTCCCATACCCGTTATGTTGCATTCCTCTCTCTTAGGTCATGTATATTTATCTACTATTATTTTTCTTTTTTTGAGTTTCATCTTTTGCATATTCATGATCTCATCAAAGAATCATTTTTGGGCATCGCAATTAATATAATTGGTCTCAATTAAACTTTGAAAAAACATTCCGACCCTCCTAATATCCCCTAGGTTTAGATTCGCATCCATATAGAAACACTCTAATGTGATAAGTTTATAGGTTAGATTAGGAAAGTTTTGACTAAATCTCGCAACTCACCTTGGCTAGACTGAAAGGGTGTCTTAAATTTGAGTTTATCAAATCTTTGCCTTTCTTTCTTCAACCGTGACTCCCGAATCTTTTCTCTTGTTTTCAAATATGTGGAGTCTTCTAAAAAGAGTTTTATTATTATTTATTTGTTCAAAAATATATTTTGGGTGACTTGGTACACCTAAACTCAATATCAAGTGGTGTCTCCTATTTTTTCCTAAAAACCCCTTTTAAACTATTATTTTGGTCCAAAACCGTCGCATATTTTAAGTCCCATTTTAGGCAATTTTTTATTTATTTTCTAAAATCAAAAACTAATTTTCAAATAAAACTAATCAAAGACTCATTTTTTCAACATAAATTTATTTTTTTTCAAAAAAATGGGGCGTAACACTTAATAAACTAAATTGTACAATTTTGCCCTTTTATCTTTTCATCCAAAAAAGAATTAGAATCTATAATTTAATTAGCTTAAATTTATTAGGTATGAAACTGACAATATTTGTTTTTGAACCAAATTAATAAAAAGATAAAATATATTATGGAAAACATTAAAAGAAACATTACAATCCAATAATTCATATAACATCTAATTTTTTTTGAATGAATTATTGTTTTATAAACTCAAGAGGAAATCAGCATGATTACACAATTTTTCAACATTCTCGACTCCACCAACCTGCAAAGTTATCCTACTCTCTTCCTCCTGATCGAAGGCATGCCTAACCTATCTATACAAATTTCCCCGCGCGCCAACCTAGGAATTGCACTGAACTGGTCATAGATGCTCATAGTGCGGTTTACTAGCAGAAGCGCCCACATTTTGCTAGTCTATCTGCCACCCTGTTAGCTTCTCGATAACAATGCTCAAACCCCGCCGCTTCCTTAGCCAAGCCCCAAATTTGTTCTATCTCCTTTCGTATCACCCACGGGCACTGCAACCATCGTTGAATAATCCCAACCAGGGTAAGTGAATCTACTTGTATACTAACATTGGTGAATCCCTTTTGCTTGCATAGGCGGAGACCCATTAATAGGGCCAATGCCTTTGCCCGCAAACTAGTAGTTTCTCCAAAATATGCTGAAAAAGCAAATAATGGCAATCCAGAAGAATCACGTAGAATTCCTCCACCACCACTCACTCCTGGGTTGCCCTTGGAGCATCCATCCGTATTTAATGTTAACATCCCCGCCTCCTTCGCCTTCCATCCCATTAGCTAGTAGCCATAGCGAGTTGGCGTTTGCGCTATTCACTCATATAGCTGAGGAAAGGTCTGTACCGCAACCCTCTGATTGAACTGGACTTCTACCATCGCTTTCAAGTCCAACAAAATGTCATGACAAATCCTCACTATTCGCATCCGGATCCCCTCATAATACGCTTGATTTCGAGCCTTCCAAATATGCCAGCATATATAGCTTGGAAGAACTAAGAAAAGGAACCGTCATTTCTCTGTGTGTGGCACAGACATCCACCATCCCGTTATCCGTGTCCGTAGTGAGGAGTCTAGCTGTGCCTGTGAGGCCCCAGTCCGTTCTTAGGTTGATATTAGGTTATATTCATTATTTGTGCGGTAACATTTGGTTTTGGGAATGCTTCGAAAACCCTATGTTGGGGGTAGGATTGAAACCCTAGTTTTGTATTAATTATAAGTTCGAATGGTGCTTAAAATGAGTTTAAAAGTTAGGAAAACCCTAAACTAGAAAAGTTTCTAGTGATATGATTTGTTAGAATTTTAAGTTGGGTTTAAAACCCTTAATACTACCCATGACAAAAGGTTGTTGTTTAATTCGCTTTTATGTGGGATTAAGTATGATTAAGTATAGGTGATTAATATAGGAGGGTGATTAGTGAAGTAATTAAGTGTGGTTAAGTGTTTTAGATTAGATTAAGTTATAACTTATGGAGTTAATTGAAAGCTTTCCAAATGTTTAAGGGCAAGAGTTGATCAAAGGTAAAGTTGAAGGTGGAAGGGCTTGAGAGTAAATTGGGAGCTTTTATGTGATTGGTGGAGAGAGAAATATCTTCTCTTGTCTTTGACTAGCTTATATATTCCCTTAGACTTGTAAGATTATCATAAGAAAAACAAAACAAATAAGAAAGAAAGAGAGAGAGAGAGTGCCGACCAAGGAGGAAAGAAAAGAAAGGAAATTGCCTTCAAAATTCTACAATTTATAGCTTCCATCTTGTTGTTGGAGCTTAAGGGAAACAACTTAGAGTCTTGTTGTGGTAGCTTTCTTCATCTACAAAGCTCTTTTGAAGGTAAAACATCTTTCTTTGAAGTCAAAGTTTAGTGAGTAAGTTGTGAAGTCATGTAAGTGAAGTTTTGTTGTGATTATGCACTTTTATGGTTCATGTAATGATTATTGTGTTGATTGATGGTTTGTTTTAGTGGTTTATTGCTGTGAAAATTTCGGTTAAGGTTATGGAAGATTAGGGTTTCTTGCTAAGCATTCTAGTTAGCTCTAATCTTGTGTTATTAAACTTGTAGTGGTTGTGTTTGATGATTGGTTTCATTGGTTTGGTGAGTGAGTGGTAAAAACTGATTTTGGGTTAAGAAACCCTAGGCTTCCTTAGGTTGGTTTAGCTTGGCTAAGGTTTGGCTAGTTAGGGTTTGGCTAAGGTGATGCAAATGGAGTTAGTCTAAGGATCATGGTTAGTTTTGGCAATTTTGTAGTGGCTTAGAGGGAAACTTCGGACCAATTGCAGGTCATTTAGAAGTTGGTATATGTGTGCTTAGTTGGTATGAATTTGGTTGGAAACCTTGCATAAGTACCAAAGAAATGAACCATGCGTTTGCGACATTGGAAACCGGCAAAACGGGTAACCAGGGCAGTTCAGCATCTGTACTTTGGTTCCATTTTTATTGATACTACGTATTGATTCAGAAGTTTCTTAAAACATGAAAGTTGTAGCCTCTTATGTCCTGAATATTCCTGCAAAATTTCAGGTCAAACAGATCAGTGTAGCTCGAGTTATAGACAAAACACTAGTACCTGTTTTGTACCCTGGATTGTGTTACGTTTTGACCCGTTCTGATAACGTGCGAACTGGGTGTTGATCCCTTCATAAGAAATGTAGATCTTGGTCTCAGCTTCGAAACAGTATAAAGTGCATCCGAATCCGAGTCTCGTAGCTTCAGTTATGACCAAAACAAGATCAATTGTCAGAACTGCCTGCGCATTGGACAGTTCTGACAAGAATGTTTGGACCCGTTTTCCTCCATGCTCTGTATTGATTCAGCTTTTAGTCCAAACATGAAAGTTATAGCCTTATGTCTTAGCTTTCTAACGTCTCTGGAATTTCTTGATTCTGATTTTTGAGTCGTGAGTTACGGTCTTTCAAACAGGGCCTGTTTGGTAACCCGAAATGACATAGCTGGAACTATTTTGTTCATTTTGACCAATACCTATTGAGATCTGGGTTGAGATGTCTAAATAAAAGTTGTAGCCCTTCCTCATAGCTTCGAAACGGTGTCTCACCCACCTTGATCCGATATTCCTAGCCTAAATTTTGATCAAAACGGTTTGAGATGGCAAATTTGGCCATTTCCGTTTGCCGTTTCCGCACTTGCGTGTGTCCATTTTGTCGTTTCCGCACTTTCATGTGCCGATTTTGCCGTTTTGCTTGTTTTGGGTATGTTAGTGGCCGTTTGTGATATAATGAGATGCAATCTTCTATTTCAGACCGTGGTGAGCTAGGCGGAACTGGTGGGGCCTACTAGCTAACACGCACGAAGTGATTTCTGCTTTTGTACTACTTTTGTGTTTTGAGTAAGTATTCGGGCCGTTTTGTATATAACTTTCTTATGTGTTTTGAGGTGAATGAAAGGGTACCTAGGCGAGGGTGTACTTTATCGCACTCGACCTAAACCCTATTTTACATGCATATTTATACATGACATGTTTAAATGAATTATTTTGGGTTTGAACCCCTTGAGCTTGTAGCTCGGGGTGACGTTTGTGAGTTTTGGGTTTGAACCCCTTGAGCTTGTAGCTCGGGGTGACGTTTGTAAGTTGGGGTTGATCTTCCGACCTAGATGGACTATTCGAGCCGGTCAGGGCTTGGTCGAAGCAAGTCCAACTTAGTCTGAGGTCACCAAGTTTGTGAATCCGGTTCACCGAGAATGTGAACCAAGTTTGTGACCCGAGCTTGTGACTCAAGCTCAAGTTTGTGATTTCGTTCGCTCGGGCAAGTTTGTGAGTTGACTGGCCAGTGAGGGTGATAAGGTGATCGGTGGGTGTACAAGTGGAGTTCTACGGTCCTTATTTGTGGTCGACGGAGTGTCGGCGGGAGATCACGCATGGCAAACGACTTGGCTTTGGAGCCAACCTGTATCCTTCCTTTGTATTGTTACTTTTGCACTTGACTTGACACTTTTGTGATATTGTTGTTTATCTAAATGTGAAATTTACGCTTTTACCCCGTGTACTTACTAAGCATATAGCTTACCCCATTTCCTTTGTTTTACTTAGCCGGGGACGACGCGGGGAATTTCTTGGCACTTTCACTAGTATAGTTAGGTTTGATTGTAATAGTCGGACCGTTAGGATGTTTGTTTTTGTTTTGGTGGTTTGTATAAGGACCCTCCTTAGGGCCTACCTTCTGCTGGTTGTTAATATAATGTATTAGATTGGTTTGACTCGATACTTTTGGCGGTTGTATATATTATGAATAGTACACTTTTGGTTTATATAGTTTTTTTTAGCTTTGAGATTTTGAGTCCTGGCGCAGTTAGGCAGGCTCCCTGCCGATACCCTAGGGTTCCGCCTTAGGAGAAGCGGGGGCGTCACAGGTGGTATCAGAGACAGGTTAGAGGACTTGGGCAATTGTGGGACATACGTGATAGGCACTAGGCATATTTGATTCTTTTAAAATGAATGATATATTTTTTTAAGCTGAAATGCTGGTTAACTAACGAATTAATGTTTGTAGGTATGGACCCAGGCAGTTCTAGTGGTGTTGGACCTAGCGGCGTGGGACCGGGACCGAGACCTTCTGGTGCGAGGGGCCCGGAGGACCGGGTGTTGCGTAAGCGTGCGATTCGATATCGGAGGAGGCTTGGGGAGCCCTACATGTTGTATTCCCCCTTTGGTCAGGTGTCGCGCCGACCCTGTGCGTGTTGGTATACATATGGCTATCCCGACGAGGTCGTCTTAGCGGTGGATGACGAGCGTTATCACCTAGACAGGACGGTCGAGACTTTGAGGGCGCAGCTGGAGGAGGCTAGAGAGTTTAGCCGCTGGCAGGCGTTGCGCGTTAGGGACCTGGAGCGGGACCTCCGAGACACACACCAGCACCTCTTCGCTATGAAGAGGCAGCATAAGGGAGAGGGCCCGGAGTATCACGTTTGACTGCGGGGTCTTACTAGATATGGCCGCGGAGGCACCGCCGCGAGCTACCGGGCCAGAGCAGATAGGCGAGATAGATACTTTAGGTTCCGTTGGGAACCGGGGCCCTAGGGGAGGCGTTTAGGGTCGCTTTTGTTTTTTGATTAGCTGGCAGATTACTTTTGTTAGAACTGGCATGGCTAATTTCTTTTGTTATCTGGTTGACTGACTAGATTTTTGGAGCCGGAGTGCTCGTGTGTATACTGGGTTTTGTACCGACTGGAGGTCGGGTAATTTGTATATCTTTTGGTGTGACTTTGTAAATAAAGTATATATTCGAGTATTATCTTTTGCACCTATCCTTTGCGTGCCTTTCGTGTATTTTGGTTTGAATATTTATTTTGTTTCGAGTTTGAATACTAAGCACACGTTATGCTTGGATCTATAGACCTTTGCACCTAAATGGCCTCCGGTACTCGAGGTAGAGGTAGAGGGCGAGGACGAAGCCCTGAAAGGGAACAAGAACAAGAGCCAGATCAAGTAGCTTCATCCATGGATGGCTGACTTGTTAGAACGTATGGTTGACCAGCAGGGTCAGGGCCATGGGAATACTATAGGAAACCGTGGAAATAATCCAGGCAATCACGAGGGAGAGGACCGTGCTTTAGAACGGTTCCAAAAATTTGCACCCCCCAAGTTTGTAGATGGACCTAATCCTGACCTAGCAGAAAACTGGATGGACCGTATGTTAGATATATTTGCCGCACTTAGGTATTCGGAGGAGCGGCAGATATCTTTTGCTGTTTTCCAGTTTGAGGGGGCCGCCCGAGCCTGGTGGAATGTGATTAGAGCCAAGTGGGAGCGGGAACAGACCCCCTGGACATGGGTCAATTTTACACGAGAATTTAATGAAAAATACTTACCTCCTCTTGTACAAGAGAGACGTGAGGATGATTTTATCCGCCTGCGCCAAGGGGCATCCAGTGTGGCGGAGTATGAAACCCAATTTACCAAACTCTCTCGCTTCGCTCCGGAATTGGTGCTAACGGAGCAGAAGCGAATTCGCCGCTTTGTCCAAGGCTTGAATGTGGAGATCCAGGAGGCTCTAGCAGCTGCTCAGTTGGACACGTTTAGCCAGGCGCTAGAAAAAGCACAGCGGATTGAGACAGCTAGGGGGCAGGTAAAATCCTTTCATGATCGGAAACGGAGACAACCCGATTCGAGCCATTTTGTGACTGGACAGAGTTCGCAAAGTGAGTCACCTTCTAAGAGGAGTCGAGGAACAGATGGTCCCCGACCCGCAGGATCCCTAAACCAGGGTAATTTTGGAAGAGGTCGAGTAGGGCAAGAGCCCCAGAGGAGTGCCCAGCGTGGAGGGCCAAATGTGGGCATTAAGCCAATCTGTGGTTTCTGTGGGGCCAATCACACTGACGAAAACTGTTGGAAGAACAGTTCGATCCGAAGATGCTATAAGTGTGGTAGTGCTGAACATCTAATTGCCCAGTGCCCTAAGATGCAAAAGGAGAAACCTAAGCCACCGACTGAAGGGACTACAGCTAAGCCGTCAAATGCAGGGGAAAATCGACCCAAAGGACCAGCGAGAGTATACGCAATGGGTCAAGAGGTGATTGACCCTTCGGCGGGCATCGAAGGTACGCCCTTTCATATCGGTGCACCGCCAGTATTTAATAGACCCTGGCGACACATATTCTTGTAACCCTGCAATTTCGGTTCACGAATAAAGGTATCAATTTCGAGGACGAAATTATTCTAAGTAGGGGAGGTTGTGAGGCCCCAGTCCGTTCTTAGGTTGATATTAGGTTATATTCATTATTTGTGCGGTAACATTTGGTTTTGGGAATACTTCGAAAACCCTAGGTTGGGGGTAGGATTGAAACCCTAGTTTTGTATTAATTATAAGTTCGAATGGTGCTTAAAGTGAGTTTAAAAGTTGGGAAAACCCAAAACTAGAAAAGTTTCTAGTGATATGATTTGTTAGAATTTTAAGTTGGGTTTAAAACCCTTAATACTACCCATGACAAAAGGTTGTTGTTTAATTGCTTTTATGTGGGATTAAGTATGATTAAGTATAGGTGATTAATATAGGAGGGTGATTAGTGAAGTAATTAAGTGTGGTTAAGTGTTTTAGATTAGATTAAGTTATAACTTATGGAGTTAATTGAAAGCTTTCCAAATGTTTAAGGGCAAGAGTTGATCAAAGGTAAAGTTGAAGGTGGAAGGGCTTGAGAGTAAATTGGGAGCTTTCATGTGATTGGTGGAGAGAGAAATATCTTCTCTTGTCTTTGACTAGCTTATATATTCCCTTAGACTTGTAAGATTATCATAAGAAAAACAAAACAAATAAGAAAGAAAGAGAGAGAGAGAGAGTGCCGACCAAGGAGGAAAGAAAAGAAAGGAAATTGCCTTCAAAATTCTACAATTTATAGCTTCCATCTTGTTGTTGGAGCTTAAGGGAAACAACTTAGAGTCTTGTTGTGGTAGCTTTCTTCATCTACAAAGCTCTTTTGAAGGTAAAACATCTTTCTTTGAAGTCAAAGTTTAGTGAGTAAGTTGTGAAGTCATGTAAGTGAAGTTTTGTTGTGATTATGCACTTTTATGGTTCATGTAATGATTATTGTGTTGATTGATGGTTTGTTTTAGTGGTTTATTGCTGTGAAAATTTCGGTTAAGGTTATGGAAGATTAGGGTTTCTTGCTAAGCATTCTAGTTAGCTCTAATCTTGTGTTATTAAACTTGTAGTGGTTGTGTTTGATGATTGGTTTCATTGGTTTGGTGAGTGAGTGGTAAAAACTGATTTTGGGTTAAGAAACCCTAGGCTTCCTTAGGTTGGTTTAGCTTGGCTAAGGTTTGGCTAGTTAGGGTTTGGCTAAGGTGATGCAAATGGAGTTAGTCTAAGGATCATGGTTAGTTTTGGCAATTTTGTAGTGGCTTAGAGGGAAACTTCGGACCAATTGCAGGTCATTTAGAAGTTGGTATATGTGTGCTTAGTTGGTATGAATTTGGTTGGAAACCTTGCATAAGTACCAAAGAAATGAACCATGCGTTTGCGACATTGGAAACCGGCAAAACGGGTAACCAGGGCAGTTCAGCATCTGTACTTTGGTTCCATTTTTATTGATACTACGTATTGATTCAGAAGTTTCTTAAAACATGAAAGTTGTAGCCTCTTATGTCCTGAATATTCCTGCAAAATTTCAGGTCAAACAGATCAGTGTAGCTCGAGTTATAGACAAAACACTAGTACCTGTTTTGTACCCTGGATTGTGTTACGTTTTGACCCGTTCTGATAACGTGCGAACTGGGTGTTGATCCCTTCATAAGAAATGTAGATCTTGGTCTCAGCTTCGAAACAGTATAAAGTGCATCCGAATCCGAGTCTCGTAGCTTCAGTTATGACCAAAACAAGATCAATTGTCAGAACTGCCTGCGCATTGGACAGTTCTGACAAGAATGTTTGGACCCGTTTTCCTCCATGCTCTGTATTGATTCAGCTTTTAGTCCAAACATGAAAGTTATAGCCTTATGTCTTAGCTTTCTAACGTCTCTGGAATTTCTTGATTCTGATTTTTGAGTCGTGAGTTACGGTCTTTCAAACAGGGCCTGTTTGGTAACCCGAAATGACATAGCTGGAACTATTTTGTTCATTTTGACCAATACCTATTGAGATCTGGGTTGAGATGTCTAAATAAAAGTTGTAGCCCTTCCTCATAGCTTCGAAACGGTGTCTCACCCACCTTGATCCGATATTCCTAGCCTAAATTTTGATCAAAACGGTTTGAGATGGCAAATTTGGCCATTTCCGTTTGCCGTTTCCGCACTTGCGTG
Organism: Coffea eugenioides; assembly: GCF_003713205.1. Taxonomy (NCBI): domain Eukaryota; kingdom Viridiplantae; phylum Streptophyta; class Magnoliopsida; order Gentianales; family Rubiaceae; genus Coffea; species Coffea eugenioides. The sequence continues at coordinate 26,052,513 of NC_040044.1, read as the reverse complement.
TGTCCATTTTGTCGTTTCCGCACTTTCATGTGCCGATTTTGCCGTTTTGCTTGTTTTGGGTATGTTAGTGGCCGTTTGTGATATAATGAGATGCAATCTTCTATTTCAGACCGTGGTGAGCTAGGCGGAACTGGTGGGGCCTACTAGCTAACACGCACGAAGTGATTTCTGCTTTTGTACTACTTTTGTGTTTTGAGTAAGTATTCGGGCCGTTTTGTATATAACTTTCTTATGTGTTTTGAGGTGAATGAAAGGGTACCTAGGCGAGGGTGTACTTTATCGCACTCGACCTAAACCCTATTTTACATGCATATTTATACATGACATGTTTAAATGAATTATTTTGGGTTTGAACCCCTTGAGCTTGTAGCTCGGGGTGACGTTTGTGAGTTTTGGGTTTGAACCCCTTGAGCTTGTAGCTCGGGGTGACGTTTGTAAGTTGGGGTTGATCTTCCGACCTAGATGGACTATTCGAGCCGGTCAGGGCTTGGTCGAAGCAAGTCCAACTTAGTCTGAGGTCACCAAGTTTGTGAATCCGGTTCACCGAGAATGTGAACCAAGTTTGTGACCCGAGCTTGTGACTCAAGCTCAAGTTTGTGATTTCGTTCGCTCGGGCAAGTTTGTGAGTTGACTGGCCAGTGAGGGTGATAAGGTGATCGGTGGGTGTACAAGTGGAGTTCTACGGTCCTTATTTGTGGTCGACGGAGTGTCGGCGGGAGATCACGCATGGCAAACGACTTGGCTTTGGAGCCAACCTGTATCCTTCCTTTGTATTGTTACTTTTGCACTTGACTTGACACTTTTGTGATATTGTTGTTTATCTAAATGTGAAATTTACGCTTTTACCCCGTGTACTTACTAAGCATATAGCTTACCCCATTTCCTTTGTTTTACTTAGCCGGGGACGACGCGGGGAATTTCTTGGCACTTTCACTAGTATAGTTAGGTTTGATTGTAATAGTCGGACCGTTAGGTATGTTTGTTTTTGTTTTGGTGGTTTGTATAAGGACCTCCCTTAGGCCACCTTCTGCTGGTTTGTTAATTTGATAATGGTATTAGAGTGGTTGACTCGATACTCTTTGGCGGTTGTATATATTTATGTAATAGTATACTTTTGTTTATGTACTTTTTTTAGCTTGTAGATTTTGAGTCCTGGCGCGAGCTTGGCAGGCATCCCACCGATACCCTAGGGTTCTCCCTTGGGAGAAGCGGGGCGTCACAGGTGGTATCAGAGCGCCTAGGTTAGAGGACTTAGGCAATTGTGGGACATACGTGATAGGCACTAGGCATATTTGATTCTTTTAAGATGAATGATATATTTTTAAACTGAAATGCTAGTTAACTAACGAATTAATGTTTGTAGGTATGGACCCAGGCAATTCTAGTGGCGTTGGACCTAGCGGCGTGGGACCGAGACCGAGACCTTCTGGTGCGAGGGGCCCGGAGGACCGGGTGTTGCGTAAGCCTGCGATCCGATATCGGAGGAGGCTTGGGGAGCCCTACATTTTGTATTCCCCCTTTGGTCAGGTGTCGCGCCGACCCTGTGCGTGTTGGTATACATACGATTATCCCGACGAGGTCGTCTTAGCGGTGGATGACGAGCGTTATCACCTGGACAGGACGGTCGAGACTTTGAGGGCGCAGCTGGATGAGGCTAGAGAGTTTAGCCGCTGGCAGGTGTTGCCCGTTAGGGACCTGGAGCGGGACCTCCGAGACACACACCAGCACCTCTTCGCTATGAAGAGACAGCTTAGGGAGAGGGCCCGGAGTATCACGTTTGACTGCGGGGTCTTACTAGATATGGCCGCGGAGGCACCGCCGCGAGCTACCGGGCCAGAGCAGATAGGCGAGATAGATACTTTAGGTTCCGTTGGGAACCGGGGCCCTAGGGGAGGCGTTTAGGGTCGCTTTTGTATTTTTGATTAGCTGGCAGATTACTTTTGTTAGAACTGGCATGGCTAATTTCTTTTGTTCTCTGGTTGACTGACTAGATTTTTGGAGCCGGAGTGCTCGTGTGTATACTGGGTTTTGTACCGACTGGTGGTCGGGTAATTTGTATATCTTTTGGTGTGACCTTGTAAATAAATGTATATATTCGAGTATTATCCTTTGCACCTATCCTTAGCGTGCCTTTCGTGTATTTTGTTTTGTCTGTTTATTTTGGTTCGAGTTTGAATACTAAACACACGTTATGCTTGGATCTATAGCCTTTTGCACCTAAATGGCCTCCGGTACTCGAGGTAGAGGTAGAGGGCGAGGACGAAGCCCTGAAAGGGAACAAGAACAAGAGCCAGATCAAGTAGCTACAGCCATCCGCTGGATGGCTGACTTGTTAGAACGTATGGTTAACCAGCAGGGTCAGGGCCATGGGAATACTATAGGAAACCCTGGAAATAATCCAGGCAATCATGAGAGAGAGGACCGTGCTTTAGAACGGTTCCAAAAATTTGCACCCCCCAAGTTCATAGGTGGACCTAATCCTGACCTAGCAGAAAACTGGATGGACCGTATGTTAGATATATTTGCCGCACTTAGGTATTCGGAGGAGCGGCAGATATCTTTTGCTGTTTTCCAGTTTGACGGGGCCGCCCGAGCCTGGTGGAATGTGATTAGAGCCAAGTGGGAGCGGGAACAGACCCCCTGGACATGGGTCAATTTTACACGAGAATTTAATGAAAAATACTTACCTCCTATTGTACAAGAGAGACGTGAGGATGATTTTATCCGCCTGCGCCAAGGGGCGTCCAGTGTGGCGAAATATGAAACCCAATTTACAAAACTCTCTCGCTTCGCCCCGGAATTGGTGCTAACGGAGCAGAAGCGAATTCGCCGCTTTGTCCAAGGCTTGAATGTGGAGATCCAGGAGGCTCTAGCAGCTGCTCAGTTGGACACGTTTAGCCAGGCGCTAGAAAAAGTACAGCGGATTGAGACAGCTAGGGGGCAGGTAAAATCCTTTCATAATCGGAAACGGAGACAACCCGATTCGAGCCATTTTGTGACTGGACAGAGTTCGTAAAGTGAGTTACCTTCTAAGAGGAGTCGAGGAACAGATGGTCCCCGACCCGCAGGAACCTTAAACCAGGGTAATTTTGGAAGAGGTCGAGTAGGGCAAGAGCCCCAGAGGAGTGCC